>NC_037683.1:94654461-94704282 GCF_003255815.1 Theropithecus gelada
TGCATCGATGTTCATCAGGGATATTGGTCTAAAATTCTCTTTTTTTGCACAACAAGAATTCTTTAATCATCTTCCAGAAAGGAGTCGATTCCCTGGAATTATAACTATTGCATAAACAGCTTGTTTGCCTGAAAATACCAGTTTCACACTAATTCCTACTGAATGACTGTTGCTTTCCAGGTCCAGAGCTGGCTGCAGAGGCTAGATTGAGATATTCTAAGTGTCAAAGGCCCTGTTTCTGTTTGACAGATTTCTTTTTTCTCCTTAGGAACATAAAAATAAATAAATAATGATTATTAACAACTCAAAAAAAATTGGCCAGACTAAGGCTCATCAAGTTATCAGTGACATGACTAATGGAATAATCACATCATACCTGCAAATAAAGGTTGGCGATGTTTTTCGTCCAGAGTATTCATTACTATGCATGTATGCATTTGTTAAGGTACCTATCCAAGGTCTCTAACGGCATGAAATCAGTGAGACAGAATGCTACTGTGAGAGGTCAAATTCGTTTCATCCAAGCAGCTCATTTTGCAAATGAGGATACGGAGGCACACAAATTAGCCAAACCAGTGTGAGGATAAAGACACCCTCTCCTTCAGATCCAGGGTTCTTTCTGCCACATTAGTCTATCACTTTGAGAGCAGAATCAATATGCATTAAAAATCTGGTGTCTCAAAATCAATGCCTTAAAGGAGCCTGAAGAGTAGCACAAATAAGTGCAGCACTGACCATACAAGCTCAGTGCTAAATAGACTTAGGGATCCCTAGGAAGTAATGGTGACAGCATTAAAAAAGAGCACATCATGGATAAGAGGCAGTCATGACTCAGCTTCATCCACTTGTTGCCAGAAGGAAATGAGAGTCCACCACATCTCCTAAATTTTTAAGAGTTTGAAAATATAAATTTCTTAGTAATATCTCCAGATTTGTAAACATTGGCAATTTTGTTTAATGTAGAAAGACTCTAGGAAGGTAGCGGAGTAGGAAGCACTGGGAATCTGTTTCCCCATCTAGACAACAATTATGCTAATAGAATCTGTCTGCTAAGTATTTTCTAACTCTGACATTTATTGAAAATTTGCAGGTTCCAGAGGAGGCCTGGATGGTTAATTGTGGGTTAAATGTGGTCAAATTCAGCTTTGAGCTCATCAGAAAATAGCTCCTAACCCTTAGCTCCTACATTGCTGCAGGAAGCCTTGCACATATTCCCGAAGCAGCTTGTGAGAACAAGGGTGAACAATAAGGGCCAGGTGCGGTGGTTCATGCCTGTAATCCGAGCACTTTGGGAGGCCAAAGCGGGCAGATCATGAGGTCAGGAGATCCAGACCATGCTGGCTAACACGGTGAAACCTTGTCTCTACTAAAAGTACCAAAATATATATATAAGCCTGGCAAGGCAGCATGCGCCTGTATTCCCAGCTACTAGAGAGGCTGAGGCAGGAGAATTGCTTGAACTTAGGAGGCAGAGGTTGCAGTGAGCTGAGACAGCAACACTGCACTCCAGCCTGGACAACAAAGCGAGGCTCCGTCTCAAAAATAAAAGAATAAGAACCCTGTCCTCTAAATATTGGGGACCTGTGTTCTGATAACTGAGTGGTACTTCTGATCGTGGAGGTACAGACAAACAGGTGGGCAGCCATTGTTGCCCCTCCTCTCCACCATTGATTGTACCATTGCTGTAATCAATGGCGAAGAGGGGGCCAACAATCTCCCTTTTTCTGAAGAAACTGCTAGTGGATTTAAAGGGCTAGTCCCATTCCGCCCCCTTCATCTTTCTTTTTTTCTCCTTTTGGGACCCAGCCATTAAAGACTAAGACATTCAAAATCCAAGGTAAATACATGGTCATTTACAAAAGCTAGTGTTATTGTAACAATGGCTTGTAACTCCACCTTTTATTGTCTACATATTTTAAAAGACTAATATATTTTTTAAAGAGCAATTACTACCATAAATGCTAGTGTTATTGCAACTTTGGTTTGTAACTCCACATTTTGTTTTCAACATAATTTAGGATTATGCATTATAAAATGTATTTTATAATATACTACAAATGCATTATAAAAATCATTAGTTTATGTTTTGGGACACACAATGAATAAAGATATAATTTTATGACATCAATAATAGAAAGGCATAGGGATGGAGGTGTGTAGGAGTGGAGTTCTTATATATTACTGAAGTTAAACTGTTATAAATTCAAATTAGAGTGTTATCACTTTAAGATGTTAAATGTAATCCCTATGGTAACCACAAAGAAAAGTTATAGAATATTACAGCACAGGAAATGAGAAGGTAATTAAAGCTTTTCACGATGAAAAAAAATCAGCTAAACACAAAAGAAGACATTAATGCTTGAAGTGAGATTTTGAAAAAACTATGATATATGAAAATAGAAAAATGACAAACTAATCTATTTATTAAATATAAATGGATTAAACTTTCCTATTAAAAGATAAAGATTGGCAAAATAGATTTTTATAAATGAGTACATGATCAAACTATATGCTGTCTACAAGAGACTCACTTTAACTCTAACATGTAACATGAAAAGATGTTTAACATCACTAATCATTAGAAAAATGCTAATTACAGCCTCAATGAGATGTTTACCTCACACCCATTAGGATGGCTACTCTAAACACACACACACACACACACACACAGAAAATGATAAATATTGGCAAGGATATAGAGAAATTGGAATCCTTGGGCACCGTTGGTAGGCATGTAAAATGGCACAGCTACTGTAGAAAATGATAAGGCAGTTTCTTAAATATTAAAAATAGATTTGGCATGTGACATAGCAACTCCACTTTGGATATCCACAAGTAGATAACCAAAATTATTGAAAGGAGGGCCTCAAGGAGATATCTGTATGCCCATGTTCATAGCAGCATTATTTACAGTAGGTAAAACATAAAAGCAGCCTAAAAGGGTTTGTCCACAAATGAATGAATAAGCAAAATATGCTATACACATACAATAGAATATTATTCAAGCCTTACAAAGGAAGAAAATTCTGTCTTGTTATAACATGGATGAACTTTGAGGACATTATGCTATGTTGCTAAATGAAACAAAACAGTCATGATAGGAAAAATATTGTATGATTCCACATATAGGAGGTAACTAGAGTAGTCAAAAATCAGAGACTGAAAGTAGAATTGTAGATGCTGGGGCAGAGGAAGTAATGAAAAGCCATTGTTTAAGGGTTATAAAGTTTCAGTTTTGCAGGATAAAGGAGTTCTGGAGATGGTTGTACGACAATGTAAAGGTACTTAACACCATTGAATTCTATACTTAAAAATGGTTCAAATGGTAAATTTTATGTTGTATGTACTTTACCACAATAAAAAACACTTTGAACAGAAATGCAAACCTTGCTGTTTAAAGATATTTGTAACTCAAAGTCAGCCAGAGAGCTAGGAATTTATCTCTGATTTAAATAATTCCCTGCTTGTCATTGGACTCCTGCTGTTCTCTCTTCCTCCCTCTTAGTTCTACAGAACATTTCGTCTCTCACCTCTCCACTCATTGCACAAAGTTCTCCTATTCACATGAGAGAATGTGGCTTATTCACATAATGCAAAGTGTTATAAATTCAACCCTCCTTTGTGTAACAATAAACAGATTAAATGCCAGCTTTTCTGGAGGGTGAGAGTTTACATGTAGGCCCCCAAAGTACCCCCCTTGAAGGCAGGCAATATAGAAAAAAGCTCTCTCAGTCCACAAAATAATGCACCACAAAATAATGCACAAAATAGACTGTGCATGGTAACTTGAAATACTTATTACCCTACAGGCAAAATGTGTAAAAAGCCAAAGAAAATCAAGCCACATCTCAGCCATGTTCTTTGGTGTTTCTTGGCCTCCATATCTATTTCTTGATAAGCAAAAATGTTAATGCAGAGACATATTTCCTGCACAGTACAAGCAAAATTTGAGCAAAGTAAAAGTTTCAGGATCAATTCCTCCTCTTTCTGATGAAATTAGAGGTTAATTCTCTTTTGATCTAGATTGAAAATAAAGGGGACGTTGAACTTTGATGAATTTTTCAACCACTGCATTCTGGGACCTCCAGAAGCAAACACAGGACATTATTAATAGAGTAGATTAATGGAAAACAGGAAACGTTATGGAGAAAAAAAGAATAAAAACAAGTTTATAATGCTTTGTAGTAATTTGACTGGATGCCCATTTCTGACTACAAGGTAAAAGTATTAGAGGGAAATATGTTCTTTGTTGTCTTGAAAATATATGAAACTAAACTGAAAGGCAACTCACAGACTAAGAAATACAAATAGTCAATAAAATATAAAAAAAACGGGCAAGCTTGCTGTAATAAGAGATATACAAAATAAAATATTGTATCATGCTTCTCTTTTCAAATTTATTTTAAAAAGTTATTTAATGATAATCAAAAATTCTGGCAAGAATACAGGGAAACAGGTACAAATCGAGCATCCCTAATCCAAAAATCTGAAATTCAAAATGCTCCAGAATATGAAATATGTGGGTGCCAACGTGTTGCCGCATGTGGAAAATTCCACACTTTACCTCATGCAATGGTTCACAGTCAAAACACGGGCTTACAACACACAGTTTATTCAGCGGCCTCAAAAGAAAAAAATCCCGGCCAGCCTTCTCCATTGTGGTATCTTTTCCACACAAATCCAGACACCCTCACACAAACACACCCACAAATGGTAATAAATGGCACAGGTACAGGCTGAATATTAATAACGGCAGGCTCTCCATGATGCCCCACATTGTGCCAAGACCTGCAGGCATTACACTGTGGGTTTTTGGTAATTCTCTGCTCTGTGGTGTATATTGTTGAAAATGTTAAAAAGGTCTGCAGATGCCCTTATTAGTAACTGATTTATTTAAAAAAGAAAGCATTTATGTTTATACTACTTGACAACTGTTTTACTCATCCTCCAACTGAAATTCTCATCAAAAATAATTATGCCCTATACTTTCCCCCAAACGTCTCTTCATTAATTCAGCCATGTGACCATGATATTTTTAGGTCAATGAAGAGTAAATATAAAACCACGTTTCTGAACAGCATGCTAGCAGCAGGGAACACAGGCATGGGTGTAGAAGGTTTTCAAAAGGAGTTTATCATAAAGACTGCCACATATGCCATTGCCAATGCTAGGAACACAGTGACCAAAGACAGTTGTGCATGCCTGGCACGATGTCTGGCCTATGACTATATTCCATGATGATGATCATGAACAAGGTGGTGACTTTGAAGGATTCCATGTCAGGCACGAAAAAATTATGTCTGGCCTCCTTACATAAACAAAACAACATACACCTTCAGAGTCCGTCAGTAAGCTGGAAGTAGATATCAAAGTTTTTAACATCAGTAATGAAGGCTCTAGTGATTTACTTATTGACCAATAATAAAATTATGGAAATGTTTCTGAATGAAGTGATAATAGTGACCATGAAGATGCTAGCACTGCAGGAAAAGCACTCATAGACAACAGGGTGAAAATGTGCTTATTGAAGGACTTGACCAGCATGTCTTCATAACAGAACAAGAGATCATGTCAGTTTATAAAATCACAGGGCGACTTCTAGGACAAAAACTGTTATTAATGAGGGAGAAGACTCTGAAGTAAAGATTTTTTAAAACCATCCAGCAGAATGCCCCCTCAAACCTAGAGGACCCATTTCCTGAACCCTCAAGTACTTCTAATGCCTCTTCTCACCTAAAAATTTAAAATATAGTATACAGTAACCTTTTAACAATATGCAACATCATGTGTAGCCTGAAAACCTGCGTTGTTTGCTGCTGTTGTTAACAGCTGATAGGTGTTCCATACTACTGTGATTCTTAGTGAATCTGAACACACTGTATTTTCACTGTACTAATGGCATGTCATTTTTTTACCATTAAGTATTTGTGTGTGGATAGTGTAAGGAAATGATTGCTTATCAGTAGAATATAAATTTAGAGTCAGGAATGATGGCAATACCAAACAATCACAAATTGCCAATATGGATCTTATAGTTCAGTGTATACAAATTTTATTTCATGCACAAAATTATTTAAAATATTAAAATATTTAAATTATTTAAAATATTATTAAAAATTATATTAAAAAGGTATATATGAAACACAAATGAATTTTGTGCTTAGACTTGGGTTCCATTCCTAAGATAGCCCATTATGTATAGCAAATATTCAAAACCCCCTCGAAATTCAAAAAGCAAAACGCTCCTTCTGTTTCCAAACTTTTTGGATAAGGGATCCTGAGCTTGTATTCTCACACACTACTAGTGAAGAGAGCAATTTACATGCCTGTGAGTAAAGTTATTTGGCAGTAGACACAAAAAGGCTTAGAAATGCTCTAATCTTTGATATAGAAGATCTACTTCTAAAAATTTAACCTAAGGGATTAATCTGAGATATGGCCAAAGAACTGGTTTAAACTGAAGAAAATAAAATGCAGCATACAGGGATTTCAAGAACAAAATACAGATAGAGTCAACTTCAATACGATGAGAGCTATGCAAAAAATAAAATGCATCAAATCCTTTCAGTTGTGCACAGAAAAAAATAGAATATGCCTTTATGTCCCTACTGGATTTCAGAGAGGTTAGCACAGTCTGATATACTATTTTCTTCAATGATAATTCTGAAATACAGGAAAGTTAATGGATTTATTGAATCATTTGTTAGAGTGGCTGCTACTTGGTCATCCAAACACTTCTGAGGTTTGGACATCAGAAATGCATTTATTTTGATCTTGGTTGTAGAATGGTAGCCTTTGTTTGGGAGGAAAATTTACGTAAATTAAAATTAAATGAAAATATAGCATTACTAATTCTTATACTTAGAGTCATTTGGATAGATGATAGATGATAGATAAATAGATAGATAGACGACAGATAGACACACACACACGTATCTCCATCAGTTGGTTAGGTTGTTGCAAAATGACACTCTGGGGAAACAAATTTGCTTCAGCATAGAGTCATAGGCTGAATGTATCCTTTGAAAATTCATATGTTGAAGCCCTAACCCTCAGTACTTCAGAATGTGACTCTCTTTGGAGACAGGTTCTTTGAAGAAGTAATTAAGTTAAAATGAGCCAAGTAGGGTGGACTGCAATCAAACCCGACTAATGTCCTCATAAGAAGAGGAGATTGGGACACACAGACATGGGCGAGTGCACAGAGGAAAGACTTTGTGAGGACACAAGAAGGTGGCCATCTCCTCAGAACAAGCCAACTCTGCCGGAAACTTGACGTCAAATTTCCATTCTCCAGAACTATAAGAAAATAAATGTTCTGTTTAAGCCACCCAGTCAGTAGTATTTGGTTATGGCCACCCTAGAAAACTAATGCAAGCCTGAAGCAGACATATCCATCCATATTCTACGGAAGTTTGAATCCTTTTTAAAAATGTAAGTGTAACTTTTAAGGTTGCAAAGTTACAACGATTCTCAAGCTATGCATGGTGAAGGACCACTTTTTAAAATTGCAAATCTATTGTAGACCAATACTCTGAAAAATACAAAATCACATGTTTGGATGTTGCAGCAATGTCAAATTGCTATGAAAGTTTCTGAACACTCTCAAAGTCTGTACTTACCTTGTCATAGACAGGTAACAAGTAATAAGTACATAGATCTACTGCTCCATGAGCCACTCTGAGTAAAACTGCCATAAATTTCATTTTGTCCAACCCCTTCAATTTACAGCTAAGAAAACTAAGATCCTGAGAGTTCAACACTTACTCAGTATCACAAAACTTGCTAAATTTTCCTACAGCAATGATGTTTCCATTCAACCTTAAGTCACCAATATCCTCAATCTATTTCCTTTCCAGTTATGCTAATATCAGCCTGATTTCTCTCAATTTTTCTTCCTAGATGTATATATATTCATCCACTTCTGTCATCATCAATATTTAGGAAAACTGAGTCATTTAATTATCTGGTTTCAGAAATTCTACCTCTTCTTTCAATAAATTACCTTTGCCACCTGTGAGAGACTCTTGCCTTCTGTACATTTTGCTTTCATGTACTTGAAACACATTGTATTATCAATCCTCTTGTGCAATCTTCCCTTCATTTTCCACCTTTGATTTGTCTAAGCTTTTGTACACTCTCAAAATTTATTCTGTAATCTTTTTCAGCCACTTCTGTCCCAAATGTTTCACATCTTGCATATGCCTCTTGCTCACCCTTGATTAGTCTCTGCTTTGCTCCTTCATTTCCATGGTCTCTGTGAAGCCTGTATCGTGTTTATCATTCAATGATTCACATAGCCCCTCGGCACATGTATTAATTTTCGTTCAAATACTTGCCATTTCCCTCTGCATCCTTCACTTCCATCAACACGTCTTATTTGTTTCCAATCATCACAGCCCCTATTCTCCAAAAGACTGATTTTGTAGGCAGTATTTTCTTAAGTACTCTTCCTTAAAGATTTTTTCTTTTTGAGACAGAGTCTCGCTCCGTCGCCCAGGCTGGAGTGCAGTGACCGGATCTCAGCTCACTGCAAGTTCTGCCTCCCGGGTTCACACCATTCTCCTGCCTCAGCCTCCAGAGTAGCTGGAACTACAGGCGCCCGCCACCTCGCCCGGCTAGTTTTTTTGTATTTTTTAGTAGAGACGGGGTTTCACCGTGTTAGCCAGGATGGTCTCGATCTCCTGACCTCGTGATCCGCCCGTCTCAGCCTCCCAAAGTGCTGGGATTACAGGCGGTGAGCCACTGCGCCTGGCCCCTTAAAGATTTTTAAAAATATTTTTAATGAGATTTATAACCCTAAAATTATTTCCATGTCTTGATTATAAGTAATGATGGTACCTATCATGTTTTTCTCTCTAGCTTTCCAGGTGACCAGTTGTATGATGTTGGCTAGTAATTTAAATTCTGTAGGTCACTTTCTTTATCTTTAATATAAAATGGTTGAACTAAATATTTTATAGACCCCATCTGGCACTAACATTTTAAATTCTAAATATTTACTATGTGATTCACATCTATTTCTGAAAAAGATAGCTTAATCGATCATAACTTTTGGAATATTCTATTGCTTTTCCTGCCATCTAATCCCACCTATCTTTCAAGGTTGATATCAGATCGCATGCCTCCATTAAGTCATTCCTCATTTTTCCGGCCACCATTCATTCCTCTATACTTTAATTCATCCGAGGCATGCCTTATATTGATTATTTAGCCCTTAAGTATCAATTGTAGAATATGTCCAAGTTCATTGTCTCCTCAATAAATATGTACTCTTTGAAGAGAGTAGATATGAAATTTTAAATATAAAATATACATTAGGTTGAACTATACAAAATTGCCTTTTATTTATTTTTTTATTTTGAGATGGAGTCTTGCTCTGTCACCCAGGCTGGAGTGCAGTAGTGCGATCTCAGCTCACTGCTGCAACCTCCACCTCCCAGGTTCAAGCAATTCTCCTGCCTCCGTTTCCTAAGTAGCTGGGACTACAGGCACCCACCACCATGCCCGGCTAATTTTTTGTATTTTTAGTAGAGACAGGGTTTCACCGTGTTAGCCAGGATGGTCTTGATCTGTTGGCCTCGTGATCCGCCCACCTTGGCCTCCCAAAGTGCTGGGATTACAGGTGTGAGCCACCCACACCTGGCCAAAATTGCCTTTTTAGAAACAACTAAATATCAACTTTATGTTTCAATCAAATATATAAAATGTATTTAATTAAAACTCTATTGAACACTTACAATTTGGCATCGTGGTAGATAACTTTATATAGTGTTTCATTTAAGAGTGAAAATGGCCTAATGAGTTAAATACTGTTGTCTCTATTTTACAAACAAGGGAACTGAGCCTAAAATGGCTTAAATAATGTGCCAAGGTCATACAGTTGACAATATATAGAACCAGGAGTAAAACTGAGATCTCCTCTCTAATTCCAGAGTTCTTGCTTCTTCCTCAAATTTTGTAGAACATAGCACAGCAAAAGTAAATATTGGTTTCTAATTTATAATAGAGAATCCCAATTGCAAAAAAAAAAAAAAAACTTTGAAAGTTATGTTTTTCTGTAATACTGTCTTTAGCCATTTACAAAATAAGTTGGCAGCTCTGCAAGTATTAATACTAATATAGAATATATCAGTGATATACTGTTGAGTGAAGAAAGTTGTTGAAGAACAAAATTACAATATTATTCCACTTACAGGTTTAGAAAAAAATCTACAAATGTGCCTTTATAGTAATATGAAAAATATACAACTACATATTAATATATATAAAGAATAGTATTTGGAAGCATGTATGAAGCATACAGCAAATGATCTTTGAAAACTTAGAGTGAGAACAGGAAGTAAAAGCTAGGGAGCTTCCTAATGTTATTTATTCTTCTAAATTGTTTGCGTCTTTTCCAACAATTATTTTCTTTTGTCTAACAGAAAAAAGGGGAAGAGTCCTTTCCCTCAATTGTTCATTTTAATGATGAACTACCTTCCCAATTAGAAACATCTCCTTACAGTTTGTTTAAGCACCTTGTGTTGTAAAATGTACATGTTCTATCGCTGATGACAACATAGAAACTATACCTGTCCATGTAAGAACTGATACTTAATTACCACGCTGTCTTTCTTCATATTCCCTATTTCTCATTCCCATTGTGATCATTGTAGTTTTCCACTGAACAAACAACAGAAATTTTGCAGTGACTTATAAAGGGCAAGCTGCAAGAGACAGATGGAATCCCACTGAGCCCTCCCCTAGCAGCAAGATTACCTTTGCTACGGAGTTGTCATTAATCCACCCTAGAGTTTTAAAGGATAACTCCTCCTCACTTGATTTTCTTGTCTTTTAATAAGTCTTTTCATCTCTTAACATCTTTATGATACTTCTATTTAAGGCATCAACTATCTTGTGGCTTAACAAAGCATACCAGTAGGTTGCTCTATAAAGGTAAGTAGGACCCATAATGATGCCCCTGAGAATTGTCTCCCACACTATCTAGAGATGTTCAGTCCACTATCATACTAAATGAAATTTTACCAATTAGGAATAAATAGCTGCTAAGGGAATTCTTATAGAATGAAAATGACTTTGGGGACCTGTGAATTCTCAGACATTTATGTAAATCACGTTACTCAGATAAATATTCTCCAAAGACCCAGCTGGCCAAATAGTTGTTTAGGTCAAATGCCTTAGCAACAGGTGACAGATTCAAACCCGTATGATTGATTGAGGGTGTGCTCCTCTAGAAAACCCTACAAAGGAGGGAGGGAAACAGATTAAGCAAGAAAAGGTGTGGTTTCAAGTAAACCAGGGCCAGATCCAGCACTGTCCTACCTTAAGATGTAAGAGTTTGTGTCCTTTATCAGGCAGCATTGGCATCAAATGGGGAGGGCACAAATTCTAGGATTCTCTGGGCTAGGGAACAGACAAGTCCCCAGAAAAGGTTGGTGAGTGTTAGCAGTGAGTCTCAGCCCTTCAAGCAGCGAGGGGCTATATATGTTGGCTGATAAAGTGAATGGCACTAGGCCATGGTCCAGAACATCTCCTGCTAGAATTTTCATGAAAAACAGAGAAGAACAAAAAAGAGGTAATTGTGAATTCAGGCATTCAAGAATGTGAAAAAGCCAGAGATTGGATTAGACTTTCTTCCCCTCATTAAGAAGTCCCAGAGGGATAAGGCGAAAAAAAAAGTGGGGGGGGGGGAGGGGCAGGATGTGAAAAGAATTTATAAAGGTTTTGAGGAATTCTAAAACAAAATTGTTGCCCATTTAAAATTAATTTTAAAATATAAACATAGAACTTCATTCTGTCATTGACTAGATTGATTCTTTTCCTATTAGAAATTAAAACCTGAGAACACTAAAGAATGAAGTATTTATACATCTTCCATCATCTATTTGCAAGCATCACCTTGAAAAACAATGGAAGGAAACATGTCGGTAGTTAGGATTAACTAGACACCCTCATGTTTCTTATCCTCAGAACTCTACCAAAGAGAAGAGAACAGACCCAAGATTTAGTGTCATCACATGTGTGGATGCTCAGTGAACCCTTCTTGATTAATGTGACATCGTAAAGCACCACCTGGAATGATTCCTCAGCCCACTAAAACCTCCTGAAAAATATCTTTCCCAGAAATATATTCACTCCTTTCAGACGCTGTGGCTTTCAGAGCGGTGTCAACTTATAACAGCTTCTTGACATTAATTACTGTGCCATCCCATAAGTTTAGCTCTCTGAAAAGCAGCCTGAAGCTGTCAGGGAGGGTCACATATTTTAATATCCACTTACCTTGACACCAAAGTAATTTGGAAGATGCTCACTTTCAGCTCCGCGATCCCTTTCCAACATTCGGAGGAAAATGACTCACCATCCAATCCGCAAATCTTGATTAATTCCTTCCACTTAGCATGTTCCAATTTCTGCCAAGGTATGTGGTCTGTAGATTGACAGTCTCGTTAAGAGCTTATTCAAGTGCTTGATTATACAGCTTTGGAAGTTTCTTGAGCCCTGAGAGTCTGAGGAGTAGGCTGTCCCTCCCCTTCCCATTGCAGCACAATAGCATGTCTAATACCCAGAGGCAAAAAGGCAAAGAGGCCTCAGATCTAAAACAGTCAGTGCTTAGCCCCCCAGCACACAAGTTCTAGAAGCAGCAGTTTCTGTCCTTAGGTTTTCTCTTCAGTGGCACCCAGGTGTCTGCTCAGTGTTGCTCCTCTGATAGGGTTTCTAAGGATTCAGGTAAAAGAAGAGAACTCCAAAGATAGGCACATGAAGGGATTGTGCACTCAAAATCTTTACCTGGAATAATTCTCCAAGGATGTACCTATTAGTGAAAGCCAAAGATCAAAGATAGAGAATAAAAGTAACTCAACTGGTTATGAATTTCTGAATAGGGTAAATGAGGGCAGAAACCTGTAAGAGAAGCACTTTATTCTTATTTAAAAGACATACCCTGTATCCCGCTGACAAATTTCCTCTTCAATAGAAGCTAGAAAATGACAGCAATAATTTGACTCTGCCAAAATAAAGGTTCAGTCCCCTTCCGAAGTATTTGGGCCCCTGGCATTTCTTTTAGGCCAGTTCATTGGAACTTAAAAAGTACTTTTCTAGTGAAACCATGTCAGTATGGGAGTTAAGGTCTTCACAACTTGTCATCATCTATTTAGCCATATCATTGTAAATGTCATCATATTTTTGAGACATGAACTTTAATCTCAATAACAAATAATTACCCACATTTTCAGATTACAAAAAATACAACTGAGGCCGGGCGCGGTGGCTCACTCTTGTAATCCCAGCACTTTGGGAGGCTGAGGCGGGTGGATCACGAGGTCAGGAGATCAAGACCATCCTGGCTAACACGGTGAAACCCCGTCTCTACTAAAAAATACAAAAAATAGCCTGGCGCAGTGGCGGGCGCCTGTAGTCCCAGCTACTTGGGAGGCTGATGCAGAAGAATGACGAGAACCCGGGAGGCGGAGCTTGCAGTGAGCCAAGATTGCACCACTGCACTCCAGCCTGGGCGACAGAGTGAAACTCTGTCTCAAAAAAAAATACAACTGAGGCATAAAGTCATACAGTAATTTTCCCAAAGTCACACAGTTAAAAAATAATAATAAACAGGCTAAGTCAGCTTTGAAATGAAGGTGTCCCTGACCCCATAGCAAAACACATTCATAACCACTGTGTTCTACTTTCTCTTAGAATTACTACGGAGAAAACTCTTCTACCAAAAAGAGTAGGGTGTCCTCCACATGTAGTAACGTTTAATGAGAAATGAATTAGGTTTCCAAATCAAAAAAAGTCCAAGCCACATTTTTTTTTTTTTTTTGCCTAAGGCCATCCCAAAAGTGAGAATAAAACCTGTCTTCCAAATTCCTCACAGCCCAACCCATCCTAGTCTCAGTTCAGTCACCCCCTCTTTCTAGAAGCTTTTCCTATCTCCTTGCCCATCAGACTAGGTTAGAGGATACAGCTTCATGCTCCACAGCTTTCTGGATTTTCCTCTGTTGCTACACTCACCTCACCGTATTGTAAGATCTCTGCCCTTCCTATCTCTTCATTGGACTGTGTGCTTCCTGCTGGCAGTAACTGTGTGTTCTTCCTTTGATCCCCAGGGACTAGTGCTCAGTAATGTGCCAGCTGTAGTTGACTGGTCTGAACAAGGGTAAACGCTGCAGGGATATAGAGAAAGGGGTTGCAGGGATACTGGGATCCCTCGGAAAGACTTTCCTCTAGGGATCCTGTTTGGTCCTAGGTAGGCGGGACCCTCCTTTTCTGCTCAACCTTAGAGATCAGTCTACAGAATTCTACCAGTGTCCCCATATTCTTATGGAGAATGGTCATTGCAGCAGAGAAAGCGAGAACAGGAGACAGCACACTGTCTCTTAAATGTCCTTGTTTCATTTGTTAGCATTCATGAAATAACCCGGTCTAGGCATACAGGGAACTGAGGAGTCCAGTTTTCCTATGTGCCCACAGAGGACAGAAGAACTAGAAACGGGTAAGCACTGACAAACACCATGATGCAGAACTATTTTGCTTTGTACCTTTGATTATGCAATCAAATCTTTAGATTATTTTTCAGAAAGGTAGGTAGCCACTGGCTGAAGAAGGATTCATTGATTATTTAAAGGAAAAACTTAGAAGCAGAATCCACATCTCTTTCTTCTTGAATAAACCACTGTCATGAGCATTTCTTCATAAGAATAAGAAGGACCTTGAGTTGAAGAGGCAAAGGTTGAAACTGATCTCTGATTGGTGCATTCAGTGACTGTGAGAAAACATCAAGTGTTGTGGAAAAATGAAATGCCTGAAGCCTTCTGGCTAGGAGGACAGCCACTTTAATACAAGACACAAAAATTATGCCTGGGCTAGTCTCACATAGCACGTTAGTATCCATGAAGCTTTTTTTTTTTTCCTAAGGGGAGAGTAGGTATTCTTTTTTGAATACCTACTCTTGTAGGTATTGTAGTACAATATAACATAAAAGTTACCATTTTGACCATTTTAACATGTATACTCTATAACATTAAATACATTCACAATGCTGTGCAATCATCACCGCTGTCTAGTTCCAGAATTTTTTTATCCCCCCAAATGGAAACGCTCTACCTATTAAGCAATCTCTGCCCATTTTCCCTTCCCCTAGTCCCTGGAAACCACTAATCTGCTTTGTATCTCTGTGTATTTGCCTAGTCTGGATGTTTCATATAAATTGGACCATACGATATGTGGCCTTTTGTTTCTGACTTCTTTAGCATGTTTTCAAGGTCCATCTATGTTGTAGCATGTATCAGTACTTCATTCTTTTCATGAGTAGATAATATTTCATTGTATAAATATACTGTCTTTTATTTATTTATCAGTTGGTGAACATTGGAGTCTTTCCATTTTTGCAGCTACTACGAGTAGTGCTGCTGTACACTTTCATATACAAGTTTTCACCCAAACACCCATCTCCAATAATTTTGGATATATACCTAGAAGTGGAATTGCTGGTTCATATGATAATTTTGTTAGCTTGAGGAACACTACAAAGCTTTTTAACATACTTATTATATTTAATCTTCTTGAACATCCCTGAGTTATGCATTATTATCCCCATTTTACAGATAGGGCTCAACATTCAGAACATTGCCAAGCTAAACGTTGATTCACTACTTTACAGTAAACATTTTACAAGACCACAGTGAAAACCCAATTGAGACATTTATTTCTGGATATATTTCTCCACCCCTCCCACACCATCTTAAAAATAAAATAAATCTTAAAATAGAACATTCCATAATAGTGATAGAGGAGAATACTGCAGACTCTAGGATAAAGGAAACCCTGTGGACCCTTTGTAGCTTCTCCATTCTTGTGTATCCTTCATTAATTCAATATTTAGGTCGTTGGTTTCATTATCTTGAGGGAACTAGCACTGTAAGAATGAAAAAAAAAAAAACTAGACCTGTTTCATATTTTCATACATGGAAATGACTCATTGTTCCAAGACATCAGAGGTAAGTGGTGTGCAAGAAAGTAATAAATGCAAAGAAATGGGCGATGGATGTCTCAGCCCAAAACCTCCTTAAGCTGATAAGCAACTTCAGCAAAATCTCAGGATACAAAATCAATGTGCAAAAATCATAAGCATTCCTATACACCAATAATAGACAAACAGAGAGCCAAATCATGAGTGAATTCCCATTCACAATTGTTTCAAAGAGAATAAAATACTTAGGAATTCAACTTACAAGGGATGTAAAGGACCTCTTCAAGGAGAATTACAAACCACTGCTCAATGAAATAAAAGGAGACACAAACAAATGGAAGAACATTCCATGCTCATGGATAGGAAGAATCAATATCGTGAAAATGGCCACAATGCCCAAGGTAAGTCATAGATTCAATGCCATCCCCCATCAAGCTACCACTGACTTTCTTCACAGAATTGGAAAAAACTACATTGAAGTTCATATGGAACCAAAAAAGAGCCTGCATAGCCAAGATAATCCTAAGCAAAAAGAACAAAGCTGGAGGCATCATGCTACCTGACTTTAAACTATACTGCAAGGCTACAGTAACCAAAACAGCATGGTACTGGTACCAAAAGAGATATATAGACCAATGTAACAGAATAGAGGCCTCAGAAATAACACCACACATCTACAACCATCTGATCTTTGACAAACCTGACAAAAACAAGAAATGGGGGAAGAATTCCCTATTTAATAAATGATGCTGGGAAAACTGGCTAGCCATATGTAGAAAGCTGAAACTGGATCTCTTCCTTACACTGTATAAAAAAATTAACTCAAGATGGATTAAAGACTTAAATGTAAGACTTAACATCATAAAAACCGTAGAATAAAACCTAGACAATACCATTCAGGACATAGGCATGGGCAAAGACTTCATGACGAAAACACCAAAAGCAATGGCAACAAAAGCCAAAATTGACAAATAGGATCTAATTAAATTAAAGAGCTTCTGCACAGCAAAAGAAACTATCATCAGAGTGAACAGGCAACTTACAGAATGGGAGAAAATCTTTGTAATCTACCCATCTAAGAAAGGGCTAATATTCATAACCTACAAAGAACATAAACAAATTTCCAAGAAAAAAACAACCCCATCAAAAATTGGGTGAAGGATATGAACAGACACTTCTCAAAAGAAGGCATTTATGCAGCCAACAGACATCTGAAAAAATGCTCATCATCACTGGTCATTAGAGAAATGCAAATCAAAACCACAATGAGATACCATCTCACACCAGTTAGAATGGCGATCATTAAAAAGTCAGGAAACAACAGTGCTAGAGAGGATGTGGAGAAATAGGAACGCCTTTACACTGTTGGGAGTGTAAATTAGTTCAACCACTGTGGAAGACAGTGTGGCGATTCCTCAAGGATCTAGAACTAGAAATACCATTTGACCCAGCAATCCCACTACTGGATATATACCCGAAGAAATATAAATCATGCTACTACAAAGACACATGTACACATATGTTTATTGTGGCACTATTCACAATAGCAAAGACTTGGAACCAACCCAAATGTCCATCAATGATAGACTGGATTAAGAAAATGTGGCAAATATACACCATGGAATACCATGAAGTCATTAAAAGGATGAGTTCATGTCCTTTTCAGGAACATGGATGAAGCTGGAAACCATCATTCTCAGCAAACTATCACAAGGACAGAAAACTAAACACCACATGTTCTCACTCATAGGTGAGAGTTGAACAATGAGAACACATGGACACAGGGCAGGGAACATCACACACAAGGGCCTGTCGGGGGGTGTGGGGCTGGGGGAGGGATAGCATTAGGAGAAATACCTAATGTAAATGACCAGTTGATGAGTGCAACAAGCCAACATGCACGTGTATACCTATGTAACAAACCTGTACATTCTGCACATGTACCCTAGAATGTAAATTAAAAATAATAATAATAATAAAAGAAGAGCAAAGCACAAAATATATAAAATACACAGAATTATATAGAGAATTAATGGGAAAAAAAAGAAACGGGTGATGGAGGGCAGAAGTCGAGATATGGAAGATACAGGCAAAGGAATTTCACATCCTGCCTTGCTGCAACACACATTCTGTGGCTAAAAGTCCTGAGAGACTTTAAAAAGCTAGTGTTTTAACTTTTGGATAGTTTTTGATCCAGCTCAAAGCCATCTGTTTCTGGAAACTGCCTCCTTCTTCCACAGGATACGAGTGGTGGGTAGGGAGATCTAGAAGCCAGCTTTGCGCTTTGGGAGCCTGACCATTGGTCTCAGTTGACTGAAACTGAAGCAGGCTGGGCCAATCAGATTCTTTGGCCTATAAACTTGGAATTCAAATTCAAATTCGGAGTAGTTTATCTCTGCATGTAGTTAATACTATAATGTGAAAACAGAGCTGTGGAGTAGCCACATAGTGCTTTATAGATAAAAGAGCAACTTAAAAGATGAGCAGAAGGGATGGAACTGGAGGTCATTATGTTAAGTGAAATAAGTCAGGCACAGAAAGATAAACTTCGCATATTCTCACTTATTTGTGAGAGTGAAAAATCAAAAGCAACTGAACTCATGGAGATAGAGAATAGAAGGATGTTTATCAGAGGCTGGAAAGGGTTGGGGACAGTGTGTGGGGGAAGTAGGAATAGTGAATGGGTACAAAAAAAATAGAAGGGAACAAGATCTAGTATTTGATTGTACAACAAAGTGACCATAGTCAAGGATAATTTAATGTACATTTCAAAACAGTATAATTGGATTGTTTGTAACATAAAGGATAAATAGGGGACCTAACCTTGAAGGGTTAGATAGCCTATTTCCTATAATGTGATTATTACAATTTTTTTTTTTTTTTTTTTTTTTTTGGGGTCTCGTTCTGTNTTTTTTGAGATGGAGTCTCGCTCTGTCGCCCAGGCTGGAATGCAGTGGTGTGATCTCGGCTCACTGCAAGCTCCGCCTCCCAGGTTTATGCCATTCTCCTGCTTCAGCCTCCCAAGTAGCTGGGACTATAGGTGCCCATCACCATGCCCGGCTAATTTGTGTGTGTGTGTGTATTTTTTAGTAGAGACGGGGTTTCGCCATGTTAGCCAGGATGGTCTCGATCTCCTGACCTCCTGATCTGCCCACCTCGGCCTCCCAAAGTGCTGGGATTACAGGCATGAGCCACCGCGCCGGGCCGATTATTACACATTTTATGCCTGTATCAAAGTATCTCATGTACCCTGTAAATATACACATCTATTATGTACCCAGAACAATTAAAAAGATTTTTTTTAAATAATGAGGTGGGTGGATCACAAGGTCAGGAGTTCAAGACCAGCCTGGCCAAGATGATGAAACCCCATCTCTAGTAAAAATACAAAAATTAGCCAGGTGTGGTGGCAGGCGCCTGTAATCTCAGCTACTTGGGAGGCTGAGTCAGAGAATTGCTTGAACCCGGGAGGCGGAGGTTGCAGTGAGTTGAGATCACACCACTGCACTCCAGCCTGGGTGACAGAGTGAGACTCCATCTCAAAAAATAATAAAAATAATAAAATAAGGAGGGGGTTACACAGCAAGAGAGAGGAACATGAAGCTGTGGCACCAAAACAAAAAGTGGAAAAGGGGAAGAGAGGGAGAGAGGAAGTCAGCGCTTGCCTGTTCCAGGTCCAGTCCCTTCCTGGAAACCTAGGACTCTGTGTGAACCCTTCTACCCTTGTCATAAATTCCATTTGGCTTAAGCTATCTGGCAGACTGACCATCTGTTCACTAAGCCATTTCCTTGGGCACACAGCCAAACTACACTCCCGGCCTCTTAATACGATTAGTTGTGGCCATGTGGCCAGGCCTGGACCCATGAGATGAGAAGAAGGGATATTCTCTACATTCAGTCTTGGCAATAAGAACTCTCCACAGCAATCTTCCTCCTGTGCCAGC
Source organism: Theropithecus gelada (assembly GCF_003255815.1). NCBI lineage: Eukaryota > Metazoa > Chordata > Mammalia > Primates > Cercopithecidae > Theropithecus > Theropithecus gelada. The sequence continues at coordinate 94,674,376 of NC_037683.1, forward strand.
GAGGTGTCAGCACCCAGAGCAATGGCAAAAGTCACACATTGAAGACATCCGAGCCTCAGTAGTCTAAGTACCTGAAAGAATGCTTGGAGCAGCCATCCCACCCTCACCAAGCAGGTTTTATAAGCTCAAGAAATCCATTTCTCTGTGTTGAGATTTTACAGAGATTTCGAGTTTTATGTGACACAACACCAAGCTTTATCTAAACTGATACAAGGCAGTTTGAGTGGGCTTTTCTTTTGAAACCTGCCATTGAAGAGTCTGAAAACATCACACCTCCAACAGGTATCTTTCCTCATTCAGTTGGGGCCTGTTGAAATGATGGAAGACATTGGGCCAAACACTTCGCATGCCCGTGCTCTGGGGCCTGCAGAAAAGGGCAGAGGTAAAGGATTCAATCTCCAGAATGTCAAACGAGGCCACCACCAGTGACCTTACACACCCAAACACACTGTCTTTGTTATGGGAGATATTCTTTGACTGCTTTACCATGTCTCAGAGTACATCAGCCTCCCTCTCAGAGTTTCCATATGGCTGCGCAAGCTAAAAGCAAAACCTTTCATGTGGAAACTTTGTGTTTCTACTGAAGTCAGTACTGAAACGTGTTTCCATTCCAAATGATTCCAGCAGATTTCCAAGATGGCCCAATAACACCCTGCTCAGTTATTAGAGTTCTAGCAAAGAAGGAGCTGACCAAAGAAAATAGTCTTACCAAAGAGCTATATTGACAGATGCTGTGCCTGTGAGTATTCTGGAAGACACCAGGCATGAAAAGGATAGTTCTATATGTGTCATATGCAAATTTCTTATTTTCCCCATTTAAGCAGTAACTCCTGCGTTAAGACCAAATGGAATGGAGTTGCAAGTGCTGTCAACAGAGAGAACCTATAAAGCAGATCTTGACATTATTTTACAAATCTAATTGCGCCGTCTGGTCAGTAAAATATCTCTAGGAAAGATCTTAAGTGCAATGGCACTCATTAGAAGTCCAAATGCTTGCTTTAAATAGCATGTAGTTTTATAGTATTTAAACTAATGATCTTCGTTGTCTATTGCATGTGTAAGATTGAAGGTGTGACAGTGGTTAAATTCAGGGCAAACAAAAAAGATATCTTACCTTGAAGCTATTGTATCAATCTTTCAAGAGGGAAAAGCCTCCAAAAGTGGGGAAATATTGGAACCACTGTTTTGAATGCACTTTTTCAGCAGTTAGGCCAAGGGCTTGGGGGATCCTGAGCACATAAAACCAGCCACCATCCATCCCAACTGCACTCTTTCTCAAACCCTGATTCCTCCTTTTACCATTTTGCTCTTTCCTCTAACACAAATCTCACACAATTTGATAGGTTACGTATGTGAAAGATCACAAAACCAAAATAGAATGTGGCCTTTTGCATTCCTGAGAGACCCCATCCATGTCCTCAGAGACATGTGGTGGTGGGAGGGGGTGGAATTTCCTCACCACCTCTTCTCGTATTTCAATATTGTGATCCACAAAAGGGCAGTGATAATATGGAAGAATTTTCAGCGGGGCCATATTCAGTTTCCTACCAGAATATTGCATACTAACAGACACAAATAATCTTATCTAATTTTTACAAGGAGAGTATGAAATGAAAACTACAATTCCTGGTTCACAGATTTGAACAGTAGACCAGAAGAAGATGTAAAGGAGGTCAACTAGCCGAGAGAGAGACTTCTGATTTTAAGAATAGGGTTCATTTTGTGCTCCACATACTCTTTCTGATGTGAAGACCTATTGATCTAACATCACTTTTCCTTCAGGACTATTAAACTAAGTCTAGGAGAATGTCATTGACACTTCTTATAGCCTTATAGACAAAGGAGAAATATGTGGATAGATACTAAGGGTACACGTAGTACAATTTACAGCTGATTCTACAGCCCAATCCAAAGATTACTGATTGAGTAATCAGCTGAGGTTGACCAAAAGAATGACTGCTAGTAACAGTCAGGCTCACTCTCTGACAAAGTCCTGACTCACACTTATCAATTGCTTGTGATTAACACATAAGATATACACTCATCAAATGTGCTGTAAACAAAACAGTGTTGATGGTTAATAGGTTAGGTGGCAAAACCAGAGCAAAGACAGCATTCGAATTCCCTGACCATGTACAATGATCTTACCAACTGAAACAGGCTCTAGGGTTCTCTGTACCTGCTGCTGGTTGGAGCAAGAGGAAAGAATGGATTCAAATTGTGTCAATCAACTTCCCATACTTGGAACTGATAATTGGTTTAGAAACCATAGTTGGCTAGCCACGTGCCCTGGTCTAAAAGTAACATAAACCCCAGGGACTGCAAGCACAGAGTAGGGGTAACCCTGATTAGGCATGAGAAAGTAAAATGGAAGGTATATTCTGTAAAGAAAGGAAAATGTGAAGCAAACTATCAGAGAAGGGTGGATAAGAGGTCATATGACCTCAGATTAAGGGAAATGAGAAGGTCATGGTCCCTGAAGATTGACATTTCTCAGGTCCAGTCTCTCACCAGCCTCAGCTGTGATTTCTACCCTTGGATTCTGTAAAACATTCCTCATCCCTGATCATGAGTTGCTTTGTTTGTTTTTTCACCTAAACTGGATGAAGCGTTTCTGTTCCTTATAAACAAACAACCAAAGGATTAACCAAATTCATGAATATATTAAAATCCTGCTTCTCCTGAAGGAATGAACAAGATGGAAGATGCCAGTTACCTACACTCTTCAGAACAGCATCCTAAGGGCAGGATTCTCAACCTCTGCATTCCGGCTGCCTCTCAGAGGAATTAGTCTTGACTCTACCTGGAAGGGTAGATGATTCACCTCTGCAGATCTGTAGCCTTTACTCTCTAGTATTCTGTCCCATCACCTCTAGCTGCTTTTATATCCCAACTCCTGCAGCTCTGCCTCCTATCAAGGCATCCCTAGGCTCCACCTCAATTGTCCTCCCTGTACTGCAACCAGGAAACTCACAAAGAAGCAAGCCAGGGCAATCTCAGGACCCACCTCCTTGTTCTTATCTCTTAATGATCTCTACTTTTCTGATTGATGTCCCATGCCTTGAAAACTATGTTTTGCGTATTATTTTCATTTTTCTATTGTTTTGGATGGAGGGTAAAATTTTTCCCTGTTATTCCATCCTTACGGAAAGCAGATGACTTCAAGTAGTTTTTGACCATCTTCTTTAGTAATATAGGCCAAGTGGATTCTCATCACATTTTGGAAGGTGAGAAAAGAGCCACCTATTTTCTTGGGTGTTCAACCAAACAAAGACAAATCTCATTTTAAAAGTCACAACATAAAATGGATAGCTCCCCCACAATGTTTTGTTTGGCTGAATTTCCATAAACAGTTTTATACAGCCACAGCAAGTGATGACAGATAGTGATTACGAGTCAGGTATTTATGGTTTATTCTGGCCCGTAACTTCCCAAGATGTGTGTTTTACACTGTTACATACACAGCAACGCCAATGGAATAATGATCTTAAAATACCTTCAAAAGAATGCATTTGTAAAATTTGTAATTTCTTCAAACTTAATTATAATGAGTGTAATTATATTAGTCAGGGTTCTCTAGAGGGACAGAACTAATAGAATATATATATATATGGAGTTTATTAAGTAGTATTAACTCACACAATCACAAGGTGCCAAAATAGGCTATCTAGAAGCTGAGGAGCAAGGAAGCCAGTCCGAGCCCCAAAGCTGAAGAACTTGGAGTCCGATGTTTGAGGACAGGAAGCATCCAGCGCATGAGAAAGATTAGGCTGGGAGGCTAAGCCAGTCTAGCCTTTTCACATTTTTCGGCCTGCTTTATATTTGCCAGCAGCTGATTAGATGGTGCCCACCCAGATTAAAGGTGCATCTGCCTTTCCTAGCCCACTGACTCAAATGTTAATCTCTTTTGGCAACACTCTCACAGACAAACCCAGGATCAATACTTTGCATCCTTCTATCCAATCCAGTTGACACTCAGTGTTAACCATCACAAGTCCGCCCCTTGTCAACTTGAATCCATACACATTTCCTGAGATCATACATAATCTTCAAATGAAGACAATAATAAGGTCATAATTACACCTAACATAATACAACTATCCTTTGTACATCCAGAAACACACCAATCCCCAATCCAAATGCTATTACATAAAGGTAACAATACTAAAATCCTGATATGAAGTCAATAAATCTTATGTCACATAAATGGAAAAGAAAATAAAGATATTTTCTTTTGTTTCTCATGTTTCTAACAAAAGAAGGAGGAAATATTCATGACAATTACAGTTCTCATTTTTGCAACTGGTCATGTGGTCATAGTTAGTATTGATGACTATCTTCCTCTACTACCCATTTTGTATTCCCTTTGCCTTCAGCAAGCACCTCAGCAGGTCGTGGATTTTTCCCTGATGGAATAACCCAACTTTTCATTCCCGAAGGGTCTGGGTCATTTGTAGTCCTGCCTGGATTGGGCTATTGTAGTTTCCCATTGACCTCAATCACAGGGCATGGTAATACTAAGAGAGACCCCAATGGATCTCCTGTATTCCATGCATAGTTTTCCTTACCTCCATTATAAAGTAGTAGACTGATTCTATCTTGACAGTCCGGGTCAATCACCCCAGCCAACACTGTAACTCCCTTCTTAGCCTATTGACTTAGAAGTAGGAGGAGCCCAAAGTGTGCAGGTGGCAATCTTAACTTTCAGTTTAGTGAAATTGTTGTTGTGTCTCCTGGTGGCAGTGTTCCTCCCTCTGGAACTAAGACCTCTAGGCAAGAAGAACATAATGTCACAGGAAAAGGAAGCAAAAATGTTGCTAGTGGATCACTAGGGTTGATGGTGAGTGATGCCACTTCCACTTCCATCCCTTGATTCCTGGACCTGTGAATCCTGGCTATGGGAGAAACAGTACCATATATTGGATGCTGATGCACAGCATACACAGCCTTCTGGAGAACTTTGCCCCGGCCCTGCAAAGTACTGTCACCTAGTTGGTGTTGTAATTGTGACTTCAAAAGGCCATTCTACCATTCTGTCGATCCAGCTGCTTCAGGATGATGGGAAACATGGTAAGACCAGTGAATCCCATGAACGTGAGCCCACCGCCACACTTCTTTAGCCGTAAAGTGAGTGTCTTAGTCAGAGGTAATGCTGTGTGGAATACCATGATGGTGGATAAGGCATTCTGTGAGTCCACGGATGGTAGTCTTGGCAGAAGCATTGCAAGCAGGATAGGCAAACCTATATCCAGGGTAAGTGTCTATTCAGTGAGGACAAGCTGCTGCCCTTTCCATGATGGATGAGGTCAAATGTTATCAACCTGCCACCAGGTAGCTGGCTGATCACCCCAAGGAATGGTGCCATATTGAGGGCTCCATGTTGGTTTCTGCTGCTGGCAAATGTGCACTCAGCAGTGGTCGTAGCCAGGTCAGCCTTGGTGAGTGGAAGTCCATGTTGCTAAGCCCATGCATAACCTCCATTCCTGTCACCATTGTCACTTTGTTCATGGGTCGATTGAGTGATAACAGGGGTGGCTGGGGAAAGAAGCTGAGTGGTGTCCATAGAACGGGTCATCCTATCCACTTGGTTATTAAAATCCTCCTCTGCGGAGGTCACCCTTTGGTGAGCGCTCACATGGGATACAAATATCTTCACAGTTTTTGACCACTCAGGTCCATCCACATACCTCTTCCTCACATTTCTTTGTCACCAATTTTCCAATCATGCTTCTTCCAAGTCCCTGACCATCCACCCAATGGTTATTGATGGTAATTGGCTACAGCCCATGAATCAGTATGTAATTGCACATCTGGCCATTTCTCCTTCCATGCAAAGTTCACAACCAGGTGCACTTCTTGAAGTTCTGCCCACTGGAAAGATTTCCTTTCACCACTGACCTTCAGGAACGTCCTAGAAAGGGGCTGTGGTGCTCCAGCTGTCCACTTTCGGGTGGTGTCTACATATCATGCAGAACCATCTGTGAACCAGGCCCTAGCCTTCTCTTCCTCTGTCAACTGATCATAGGGAACTCCCCATAAGGACATCTGTACAGGCTGGGGGAGAGAAGGCAGGGTGGTGAGTGGAGACCATGGGCATTTGAGCCACTTCTTCGTGTAACTTACTTGCGCCGTCAGGACCTGCTAGAGCTTGATCACATATATGTCACTTCCATTTGATGATGAAATGCTGCTGTGCACAACCCACTTTGTGGCTAGATGGGTCAGAAAGCACCCAGTTCACGGTAGGCAGTTCAGGTCGCATGGTGACTTGATGACCCATAGTCAAATATTCAGTTTCCACCAAAGCCCAGTAACAGGCCAAGAGGTAGCTCTCAGAAGGAGAGTAGTTATCTGCAAAAGATGGCAGGGCCTTGCTCCAAAATCCTAGAGACCTCCACTGTGATTCATCTATGGGGGCCTGCCAAAGGCTTTAAACAGCATCCCCATTTGCCACTGACCTCAAGCACCATTGAATCTGCTGGGTCATATTGCCCAAGTGGCAGGACAGCTTGGACAGCAGCCTGGATCTGTTGCAGATCCTTCTCCTGTTCTGGACCCCACTCTCGGTACCAAAATCTGTATTAGTCAGGGTTCTCTAGAGGGACAGAACTAATAGGATAGATAGATATCTGGGAGTTTATTAAGTAGTATTAATTCAAATGATCACAAGATCCCACAATTGGCCATCTGCAAGCTGAAAAGCAAGGAAGCAAGTCCAAGTCCCAAAGCTGAAAAACTTGAAGTCCAACGTTCGAGGGAAGGAAGCATCCAGCATGGGAGAAATATGTAGGCTGGGAGGCTAGGCCAGTCTAGTGTTTTCACATCTTTCTACCTGTTTTATATTCTGGCCGCACTGGAAGCCAATTAGATGGTGCCCACCCAGATTAAGGGTGGGTCTGCCTTTCTCAATCCACTCACTCAAATGTTAACCTCCTTTGGCAACACCCTTGCAGACACACCCAGGATCAATACTTTGCATCCTTCGATCCAACCCAGTTGACACTCAGTATTAACCATCACACTGATGAAAGGTGAATCATAAATTGGGGTCACAGCAAGGCACAGGAAAGGGCGTGTGTTTCAGGTCTGAGTATGAATCCTGGCTTTGTTTATTGGCTGTGTCAACACTGGCAACTTTCTTAGTCTCCCTGAACTGCCAAGAATGCAAGTTGTGTTCAAATAGGAGAAACAGGTTCATGATTAACTAGTAAGGTGTGATAACATAATAGGATGCATTGTTTCCCATATAATAACATGTAATAATATAAGGTAATTAAGATACAAAATAATTATAATGAATTTTAATATATTATAAGAATTAGCATTACTATACGGGTACAATGGGTTCTCATCACAGAGACTACAGTAGTCTGAAATCTGCATGAATATGGACATTCTAGACATTCTAGCATAATAAACAAGTTTACGTAAGAAACAATCCCCTGTGCATCGCAGTTGCACACCTTTGGTCTGGGTCCTCACATAGTGGAAAGAGTGGGAAAGCTCTGGTGTCTCTTCCTCTTCTTGTAAGAACACTCATCCAATCCCAAGGACCCCACCTTCACATACCACCACATTGGGGTTAGGGCTTCAACATTGCATTTTGGAGGGATACAAACATTACATGAGAACTCCCAAAAATGTTCTCACTAGAAATAGGCAAATATTTCAACCATCGCAGTAGGTTGAAACTTAGAGGTGATCCAAAGGCACTCCATCAATTTCAATGCTTCTCTATTCAATGATGAACAAATGAAATATTAGTAGATACAATTGTAACAGGAAAGTTACCTATCACTACCACTAAACTCCTTATACTTGAGTAGAGAGTCCTAAAGCCTTTTTCTCTAACTAGATTGTGTTTTCTTTGCTGACTTTGCCATCTGTAGAATGGGGACAATAGAGGGGCAACATGCCACCATTACAAGAATTGAACAAGCACCGAACACGACACTCTACAAATCCAACTATAGCTAATTTTATACACACAGAGGCATTAATGTGTTTTGTACCACAGCAGGTTTAGAGTTTAAAAGTTCTCTCAGCAGAATTATCAGAATTATAGACCAATTTAATTGCTTTGAATAAAATAAAAACCACAGATTAAATATGGTGCCTTCAAAGGTGGTATACCATGTTGTTAGTCTCTTAATTAAAATTGTAGAGTAATATTTGCCTATTTCTAGTGAGAACATTTTTGGGAGTTCTCATGTAATGTTTGTATCCCTCCAAAATGCAATGTTGAAGCCCTAACCCCAATGTGGTGGTATGTGAAGGTGGGGTCCTTGGGATTGGATGAGTGTTCTTACAAGAAGAGGAAGAGACACCAGAGCTCTCCCACTCTTTCCACTATGTGAGGACCCAGACCAAAGCTGGCCATCTGTAAGCTAGGAAGAAAGCCTTCACCAAGAACCCTGATCTCAAACTTCCAGCCACCAGAACTTTGAGAAAATAAATGTCAGTTGTTTAAGCCACCTAGCCTATGGCATTTTGTTATAGCAGCCTGAGCAAACTAGCACAGAAGCCATTGCAAACATATTGGGTTAATATTGGTTATTCTACTTACCAACCCAAGTTTGAAAAAGTAAAAAGAAAAAAAAAGGGACCAAAAATTATCAAGAACTCTGAAATTCTGAATTCTTCAGGTACAATTACAGGTGAAGTTACAATTCCCCAATAGGAGTCTAAGTTTCTTGAGAGTAAGGACTATTTATTGTTTATTGTTGTCTATACTTACCATTTCTAACATAAGTAAATGTATGGTAAAGTAACCAGATCCCAGATACCTTCTTCTTTTCTCCATCTTTGCTTTTTTTAAGATGAGATCTCACTATGTTGCCCAGGCTGGTCTCAAACTCCTGAGCTCAAGCTATCCTCCTGCCTTGGCTTCCCGAAGTGTGTTCTCCATCTTAAAATATCATATGTAAGTAGAAAGAGAAACACATTAATTACCTAAATAGACACATCTATATTTAAAACTGGATTTGTAGTAATCGAAGTTACTCTTCCAGAAATTTGCTCTTTGGTACATCAAAATATTTTCCATTCTTCTTGAAGCATCGATCACTTTCTTTTTCTTTTCTTTTTTTCGAGGGGAAGGGGGTGGGGGATGGATTCTCCCTCTGTCTCCCAGGCTGGAGTGCAGTGGTGCGATCTCGGCTCACTGCAACCTTCACCTCCTGGGTTCAAGCGATTCTCCTGTCTCAGCTTCCTGAGTAGCTAGGACTACAGGCGTGTGCCACTACACCCAGCTAATTTTTTGTATGTTTAGTAGAGAAGGGGTTTCATCATGTTGTACAGGCTGGCCTCAAACTCCTGACCTCAAGCAATCTGCCCACCTCTGCCTCCCAAAGTGCTAGGATTACAGGCATGAGCCACCGTGCCTGGCCTGATCATTTTGATTCTACTTCACCTACCCATACCTTCCCATCCTTAGATTCATTGTTCATTCAGGAAGTTTTTCATATGTTCTCCAGCCATTACTGATCTGCCTCACATGCAGATTTAGAAAACACCTGTGTTCTGCTACACAGTTAAGAAGTTTTTCCATTCATCTATTGATGCACACTTAGGTTGATTCCATATCTTGGCTATTGTGCATGCAATAATCATAGGGGTGCAGATATCTCTTCAACATACTGATTTCCTTTTCTTTAAATATACACCCAGTAGTGGGATTGCTGCATCATTTTGTAATTATATTTTCAGTATTTTGAGGAACCTCTGCACCATTCTCCACAGTACCTGTACTAATTTACATTCCCACCAATAGCATATAAGAGTTCCCCTTCCCTGCATCCTCACCAGCATTTATTTTTTACCTTTTTGACAATAGCTATTCTGAGGTAAATTGATAAAGAAAATGTGATACATGCACACAATGGAATACTGCTCAGCTTTAAAAAAAAAAAAAAAAGAATGAAATTTTGTTGTTTGTAGCAACATATATGAACCTGGAGAACATCATGTTAAGTGAAATAAGCCAGGCACAAAAAGATAAATACCACGTGCTGTCATTTATATATGGAAGCTAAAAAAGTTGATCTCATAGAAGTAGAGAGTACAATAGTGGTTACCAGAGGCTGGAGAGGATAGTGGAGAGGAGGAATAGGGACAGGTAAATTAAGGGATACAAAATAATAGCTAGATAGGAGAAATAAACTCTAGCATTCTATAGCGCTGCGAGGTGACTATGGTTAACAGCAACACATTGTATATTTTCAATTAGTCAGAAGAGAATTTTGTATATTCCCAACACAAAAAAGTAATAAATGTTTGAAGTGATGGATATGTTTATTACTCTGATTTGATCCTTACGCATTGTATAAATGTTTCAAAACATCACTCTGCACCCCATCAATATGTGCAATTATATGTGCAATAGTCTGGTCTCACATTGCTATAAAGAACCACCTGAGACTGGATAATTTATAAAGAAAAGAGGTTTAATTTACTCACAGCTCTGAGGGCTGTACAGGAAGCATGACTAGGGAGGTCTCAGGAAACTTACAATCATGGCAGAAGGCAAAGAGGAAGCAGACACATCTTATGTGGACAGAGTAGAAGGAAGAGAGCAAAAGGGGAGATGTTACACACTTTTAAATAACCAGATCTCGTAACAAGTCACTCACTATCATGAGAACAGCAAGGGGTAAATGTGCCCCCATTATCCAATCACCTCTCACCAGGCTCCCCTCCAACATTGGGGATTACAATTGACAGATTTGGGTGGGGATATAAATCCAAACTGTAACAATGTATCACTTAAAAATAATTTTTTAAAAAGTTTTTTTACTCTATAGTTATTTCTGACATCTCAAAGTAGCTCCCTTGCAGAGGAAAAAACACTAGAATTCAAATGTTAAACCCTGGTTTCAAACTCTGGTCTCATTACTTACACAGGCTATGGGCATTTGTTACTTAACATTTCTGTAACTCAATTTCCTCATAAGTAAAACAAGAATCATGTCTTAAAATTCCATGTTTTCTGACAGAGCCTGGAAAATGTTTTGTCAATTTTTCTTTGGTTTGATTCATTGAGTGATTGACGAAATTCTTACTGATAGTAAAAATTTTGCAGACCTCACAAAATTCTTCAGATATAAAGCTGATAGCCTGTAGTTTTTCTCTTTTTTTTGTTGTTGTTTCTTTTTTTGAGATGGAGTCTCGCTCTGTTGCCCAGGCTGAGGGACAGTGACATAATCTCGGCTCACTGCAACCTCTGCCTCCCAGGCTCAAGTGATTCTCCTGCCTCAGCATCCCAGGTAATGGGGATTACAGATGCACATCACCATGCCTGGCTAATTTTTGTATTTTTAGTAGAGATGAGGTTTCACCATGTTGGCCAGGACAGTCTCAAACTCCTGACCTCAAAGGATCTACCCACCTCAGCCTCCCAAAGTGCTAGGATTACAGGTGTGAGCCACCATACCCGGTCCCATCATATTTTCTTTATGTGGCTAGTGTTCTTGTATTATCACCCAGATAGAGAATTGCTTGCCCTGATGCTTGTGGACATCAGGAATGCTACACATGCCCTGAGATGGTACAAAAAGATTATTTGTGTAAATCCCCTTTTAAAGGGAAGAAGAGACGGCCAAAATTTTTGAGAACCACCATTCTTCTGGCATCATGACAACAGAAGTGAGCTTGTAGAAGAGCAGGAAAATAAGCAATTCAAGGTGCTGAGAGGTAAGCAGTGGAGGCAAGACTGATGGTCAAAGCAACAGTGGGTTGGGTGCTAGTCTAGCTGTGGTCTGCCCTAAGTGGTTCTAGAACTCTGTCTAATTGATCTAAGTAGTCAACAACACCTTATTGTCTACAATATCCCCAGTTCCTACAATAGTGCCTAGAATATAATAGTTATGAATTAATTATCTGTTAAAAATTTCTTTTGGTTTTCTTACCTATAAAATGAAGGGAATGGAACAAAACTATCCTATAGCTTCTGTCAATTGTAAACATCTATTACATTGGAAACTAATTCTTTTATGAAAGAAAACCATGGGAACTACCTTCTCCAACAAAGGTGGGTCAAAATTCAACATTCCATTCCAGCCTGACATTTAACAAATTTGCTTCTCACTGACCTCCCTTCCAACAAGTCATTCCTCAGAAGATGACTTTAGTTATTTTGGTTATTATTCTCTTATGTAAGCTACCAACAATTTTTTAAGATTTCTGCTTTCTCTGGGGTTTCTGACAAGGGACAGGTAACAGATACAGGGCATTAATAAATCAGTATTATCTGAAGAGTTACTCCTATCATGGCCAGGACTTGAACAGGCCTGAATTCAAATAGTGTTTCATCCAAACACATTGTTTCCTCAGTATTTGAAGTTTCAAAGAGCAATCAGTGTCAAAGATCTAAATGTTAAAATGCAGGAGCACTTCGGAAATGCAATTATGGTTTTTGCCTACAGATAATTAACAACTGAAAAAGTTACCTCTACTGAGATTTTCTGGGTAGGCATCACATAAGCCTTAATAAGCACATAAGAACACATAAGCTTTATGTGCTCTGAAAGACCTAGAAGTTCAAGTTACCAACAGGGAAGCCTGGGGATTTGTGTTGCTGTTCCTGTAGTGGTAGGGTTTTGTACTGAGTGGGCTTTCTATGCTACCTCTTCATCCCCCAAGCCCACCCTCGTACCTCCATCAACTATAGAACACTTCTGCACAACATGGTAACTCAGAGCAGCAGACTAAGGTCATGAAATGGATCTTTCTGGTGCATGCAAAGGGGCATCATAAGAATCAAACCTACAAACTTTCATTTGGCATTCCTTTAAAGAAATACAAGACAGCTGAGACTGACTTAAATGAAATGATAAACATTACAGCACAAAAGTGTTGAGTTTGACTAAATATAGAGACATTTCTAACAGTTACAGCTGCTCAAAAATGAAATAGGATGCCTTATAGTGTGTTCTATGCCTTGTAACTGAATTTGTGTAAGCAGAGCCATTGGGCCTGTTATCAATAGGATTCCCATATAAAGCGGAGGACTCAGTTTTTTTGGTCTTCCAAATATTTGGGTTTCTTTCTTTCTCTGTGTTTGACTACAATGACAAAGAAATTTTTAGACACAAGGGGACAGAAACTGCTCAAAGAATTTTGCAGAGTATTTTTCCTCTTAAATCCAATGCCAAATATATCTACATTTAGCCTGTTACACTTTAGTGCTCTGTGGAACTTTTCTGTGGTCTGAGCACCCCTGAGTCCCATAGCATGCACTATTTTCTCCATGACTGGGCAAATGACAGAGGCTTCATAACTTATTAGTTCCATCAGTTCCCCCCAAAACACACAACACAATTATTACATACGTCTACTAGGGCATTACAAGCCCCATTTGGAAATTTTCTCAAATGTTCCCCTTAACAGTTCTGTCTCCCTCTTAAGACAATAAGTAATACATGTTGAGTACCAAGCAATATGCCAAGAGATTCAGACACCTTAGTTTCATTCATAACAACACTTTGAAGTCGTGTCAACATGTCCATTTAATAAATAAAAAACCTGAGACCCAGGGAAGTTACGTCAAATTCACAAAGTCACGCCACAAATAACTACTAAAGCTAGATTTCAGACCTAGATTTAGAAGGCCTGAAAAATTTGGCCCATTTCCCTATTCCACAATTTCTCTCTTCTGGAGAGCTTTGCTCAACTTTAGACCAAATGCTTTTAAAAACTTCACACAGCTTCACACAAACTGCTATCCTGTTATTAAATCACTCTAAGCAATGGTGTTTTGACCCTTCCTGGAAAAACCTCTTAAAATTCTTAGTGCCAGGCTTTCATGTTTCCACTGCACTTGCATAACAAATGCAGTACATGGCTTGAACATACATAAAATGAATGCTAAATCTTCTCAAAGACTTTACTCTTATTTTACCTTTCGAGGTGCCAAATGGCCATGACTTTGGAATCTCTTGTGTTCCAAAAGTCCCACCAGACCTATTGGGAACTCTAGCATATAAAAGTGTGATCACAAACCAGGAAATGAAGACTTGCCTCTTAAAATATTGTGCATCTTTATTTTAGCCAGAAAATTATTTCTTCAATAATTTTTTACAAGAAAAAAAAATCATTAGAATGAATATGACCTAAAGGAAAAAATCTTGTTCCCTGAAAACTAAGGTAAAAAAGAATGTGGAAGTGCAGGCAGAGAATTGGTAGTGAACACCTCGACAGCAGAAAACTCATCCACATCTATCAGCTCTTGGAGCCAGTGCCCGAAGAGAGAACTGACACACAATTACACAAGAAGTTATGAGACTCGAGATACTGAAGCTCTTCTTGGGAAGAAAATCATCTTTCATTTTCAGCTGACCCCAAGACGAGAAGGGGTGGAGTAAAACCCAGGAGATGACAGTCTGAGCAACTGAGGCAGGGTTTCAGTGTAGTGGGAGTAAGAACAAGGTGTATTTTTTGAAAATGGAACATCTGTATAGATTCTGCTGAAATTAAAATGAGTAGCTCTTGTTCAGCTAGTATTTCAGGAGCTCCGACATGCTCCTCATGGGGAAAAGGGTGCCCAGATCATTGATCTAGCATCAGAGCCGCTAGTGATAGATCAGACTACAGAGCAAGACTCACTGTCAGGCCAGACTCACAGGTGGTTTTGAACATAAGACCTCTGTTCGTATGCTGTTTGAAGACTCATGAATTTAACAGAACTAGTGCCGGAAATTGAGACCAAGAGAAAAAAGAAATGGGGAATTAGCAGCATTCAGTGATGATATCTTAGCGTTCAGAGGGGAGTATTTTATATTCTCAACTAGGGCATTGGAAAAAGAAATGAACTTTGGCTTCTATCTTATGCCATATATAAAAGTTAATCTGAGAAATCATGATGCCTTTAGAAGAAAACATAGGAAACATTTTTTGCAAAATGAAATATTTCTTGGATAAGACAAAAATACAAATTATAGAAATCGCAATCCACAGGCAAAAAATAATGTGTGTTATCTCCAAGTCAATGTCCAATACAAGCTGTCTTCTCCTCTGTGAAGTCTTCTTTGTGTTTTCATTTGGACAAACACCACAGACAAACACACACAAATACATGCACAGTGATATTTTCTTCCTCTTGATTCCTGTTGCAATTATTGTGTGAGTTAATTTAAAATTAGCACATATTTATAATACCACACAGTGCTATCATATTTATTATGTAGACTTCTTTATTGTCTGCTAGCAGTGTTGTATGAGTAAATGTTTACCAACCAGCTCTCTAGGGGAAAAAGTCCTGATACGTAACATTTTCCAATTTATTTGCTGTAAATGCTCCACCACAGCCTATTTCAAGCTATCACCATGAAGTCATTGAATTCAGAGTTAGAAAGAGATCCCATGACTGGCATGTGTGTGAGCCAGCACAAGCTGCTTTCAGCATATCCCTCTCTGCCTGTCTCCTCCCTAAGTCTGTAAGAAATCCCCAGTAGTATAATTGAATATAACATGGTGTCTCAGTTTCCCCATTTTGTACAAGTAGGTAAACATACTCAAAAGTGTAATTTTCATAGAGGAGAATTGATTGTAAAGCTCTATTTAATGTTTAGGAAACTAGAGTGGATGTTTGCAGAATGTATCTCCAACATCCATATCCTCTTCTAGAAATAGCCTCTGTTTTCTGTTTGGGACTCATCCCTACCTCATTTTCCACACACAGTTCTAAGATTAAGCTTCTCACCCATCTCAGCACTAGATCGTGGGACCAAGACCAATCTTCACATCATATTATCTATCCACAGTGATTGCTTCAGGGATGGCATGTGGTTCAACAACAAGATGCAGTGAGAACTTGGATGAAAATACTGAGAAATAATGGAGAATTTGCTCTCAGGGACTTGAATTTGTGAGAATATAAGATCTGGAGCTGCCAGCATCTTCCATCTTGCCATGACACGAAGCCTGTAAATGATGCAAATCTGATAAAGAGAAAAATTAAATTATGATGGTCAGGTTTGAGTTCTGAATTTGAAAGTGTCAAAAGCAAAACCAGCCTCAGACCTTACATTTACATAAGCCAATAATTTTCCTTTTTCTTAAGCCAATTTGTGTTAATTTTTCTCTGATATATAGCAAAAAAAAAAAAAATCCAATTAATGCAGAAACATTGGGAGTGAATAAATTGGTCTGAATATAGACCATGGTGGTAGCTTCACAATTCTGTGCATTGGTGAAAATTTATTAAACCATACACCAAAAAGAGTGAATTTTATTGCATGTAAGTTAAAAATAAATAAATTGGCTGGAAAGTTAAAAAAATAAATAAATCTCTGTATCAAGTTTGAGGTGCTGTCATGAAAACATTTTTCTATAGTTGTTTTTTCCTATTTTAGTCTCAATCACATGTAGTCAAGCTTTTGCATCCAACTTCCTCTTTTCCCTTGAACTACCATTTCTGAAATAATTCAACAATGATATAAAAAATGTACTAACCTAAAAAATCCACAAGATCAAGGGGTAAGTCCCAGAAGAACTTGTCTCTAGAAGCTCAGCCAACAACACCGCACTATTCCTTTAAAAGCACAATGCTTAACCAAACTTTGACCTTAAGTTGTTGCCTGGGTTTTTGTCCCTATTATTCCATAATTAATTTTTTAAAAGGCAGGCGTTTCCACGGTTATATTAAACTTAAAGCCACAAAAATAAAATCTTTTTTCGTTTTTAAGATTTTGCAACTTTGACCCTACATGCATCACCAGAGAAAAACACTGGCTCTGTCTTTAAAAAGAGAAAGAGAAAGAAAAGAAGAGAAGGCTAACAAAAATGGATACAGTAAGGTATATGGGCAGGGAGTGGTATATTTCTAGGAAAATAGATGGAAGCATGGAATGTTAGTGGGTGACCTCAGCATGGAGAGGGCAGACCCTTCCTTCTTCATGACGCATCTTCATCTCATATTATTCTCTGAGAGTACAAGACCTCATTTCCTTCACAGAGCAGGGACACAACTTGACAAAAACAGAGGAAGAGAAGAAAAGCAAGGGGATAAAGAGCCATTTTTTTCAGGATCTCAGAAATGGAGCTGAGCATTTCTATAACACTTTAGTAGAAATAGAAGGGGGCCTAATGTTTTTTCATGAGTCCTCAGTTTCTATTTCCCAGAAATATTTCCATATTACTCATGCCACAAGCCAAAGAAACAAAGGCACTGTCTGTCTTTTTTCCAATCCTACATGATAAAGCATCTAAAGTTTATCAGATCCTTAGAGAATTCCAAGGTGTTATAAAGGTGATCCAAATTGGAGCCATCTTAAGGAAAAAGGGGATAAAGGTTATACTCTACCACTTCATTAATTCTTGGCTCAAAAATCCAAAGAGGGCTCCCTGTTCTAAATGGTGATCTTGAAATCGCCACTATTTCTATAAATAAGATGTTACTTCTTCTTCTTCCCTAACCTATAAGTCCCTGTTCTTTCCCTTTCAGAAGAAAACTAAGTAATGAAATACTCATCTCCTCCTCCCAAGACTGCTGTGCTAGTTATTACTTACCAGAAGTACTTTATTCAACACCTACTCAATTTTATAGACAATGTTAATTCGTTTTTATGGTTACTTGAGAGACTATAGGTCATATAATTGAAAATTATAAATTAATTCTTTCTTTTAACAATTAGGAAAATCTTTTCTGTGCTGTACCATGAGAACAAAGAAACCCAAAACAATGCACGAACTATAGCAAATGTTATTCTTCTAAGCAGAAATAAATTGAGTATTATTTTACTTTTTTCATTGTATATTGACGAATTATAGTTGTATGTATTTATGAGGTACAAAGTAGTATTATGATTTGTGAATACAATAACCATTAAATTAAGCTAATAAACATATCTATCACCTCAAATATTTAACATTTTTGTGATGAAAATACACAATACTCAGTGATTAGCTATATTCAACATGCTATGCTATATTTTAACTTTCTCATAAGAAAATGACAGGGACAAAAAAATGTTCCTCTACTCTCTTAGGTTTGGCACCTGGGGACCGGCAAATTAGACTAACATAAGAAATGTTTACAGAAAAATGTCACACAATTTTTATTGATATCTTATGTGCATACAAATTCAGAGAAAATAAGTGAAACCCAAATAAGTAGCTAGTCTCAGGGATTATATGCCATTTCAACAAAGGGGATTTGGGCTTCAACAGATGATAAATTGTGGGGAAGTGACTAGGGGGAAAGTAAAATGGAGGGAAACTAATATAAGGATTATTTTAGTAAGGTTCGTTTACGCAGACTCATCTCATTGCCAACTCTTCATCTCTGATGATAAAAGTTACTCTCTTTCTGGTACAGGAAAAGAAGAAACACCTTTACAAAGAGAAATTTATGTCTTGCTTTTAGGCAGAAAGGGGGAGAGCAGAGAACACTTCCTTCATGTGTTGATTTTCAGTTTCCTTTAGCTCAACATAATCCTTATGCCAAGTGGCATATCTTGGGGTGACATCCTGATTCCCTCAAAAATTTTTCTAAAAAATATTTATACCTATGTGAAACAAAATTTAATTTTTTCCTAAAAACAAATACAACCCTAAGAATGCTAATTAAATACATCATACGATAATATAAACTCTGATTGCTCACTTCTTTATTGTCCTAGAAACCATGTTGGAAAATAGAAAGAATATAGGCTTTGGAGTCTTACAGACTTGAGTAGAATTTTGGAACTGCAAGTAGTTATGTGACCTTGACCATATTTCCTAACTCCTCTGAAGTTAGTGCCTTAATCTGAGAATTAGAGCAATACCTTTTCCTTTCAAGAAATGCTAAGGAAGACTACATAGGTAATGTGGATGTCATAAAAAATGACAGGAGAATATAATACATTGATTGATTAAGTTGGTCACATGTTCCATTCTTGTTCCATTCTCGTTCTTAAGAAAAAAATAAATAGAGTATCAATAAGAACAGAATGTATTATTCAAGGTTGCAGATGTCTCAGAGGTGGTCAGAGGTGTTTATACTAAATGGCCTCAGATTTTCTTCTCAGTGAGCTTTGGTGAATTTTTTTTAACAATTTTCTATTTCTGCTTTATAAGCTGTTTTTTGTTTTTTGTATTTTGCATATTGCTTTGCAGGTACTTGTGCTACATTATATTAATCTCAGATCTTCACTGGAGGCCTCATGGTAGAGAAAGCATTTTCCCACCCGTGACCACATGCTTTGCTTTGGACAAAGGATATTAGCAGAGGTTTTATAAGTAGAGGTTTGGAATTTACTTGTATGATTCGACTTGCTCACTTGCACACCAGCCTTTTCCACCAAAAGGAAAAGACTCAGACAACAACCAGTTCAAAGGAAATAACACAAGGAACAAATCTTAACCCAACCTGCAGCTTGGAGACAAGCCCAGCTTAGATCAGCTAAACTCCAACCAACACGCAGATACATTAGCGAGAAATAAATGCTTATATTGAGAAGCCATTGGATTTGGAGTTTCCACACAATTTTATTGTGACAGTAGCTAACAAATTCAGTGCCATCAAATCTTTAGGTTTTATCTCATTATATGAATATAAACTTCCCTAGGACAATACATTTTATTACCAACAATATGGCAGCCTCTACCAGGCTTCCCACACTATGGTTATCCCAAACCATCTTCTTTTTTCCCTTTGACTTTTTGGTTTTATTTATTTACCTATTTTATTTCTCCTTAAGTTATTGGGGTACAGGTGGTATTTTGTTACATGAGTAGTGATTTGGGAGATTTTGGTGTACCCATCACCTGAGCAGTATACACTGCACCATATTTGTAGTTTTTTAATCCCTCACCGCCCCTCAACTCTTCCCCCAAAGTACCCAAAGTCCATTGTATCACTCTTATGACTTTGTGTCCTTACAGCTTAGCTCCCACATATCAGTGAGAAAATATAATGTTTGGTTTTCCGTTCCTGAGTTACATCACTTAGGGTAATAGTCTCCACTCTCATCCCAGTCACTGCAAATGCTGTTAATTCATTCCTTTTTATGGCTGTGTAGTATTCCTTTATATATCTATATCTATATATATATATCACAGTTTCTTTATCCACTCATTGATTAGTGGGCATTTGGGTTGGTTCCAGGATTTGGCAATTGTGAATTGTGCTGCTATAAACATGCATGTGCAATTATCTTTTTTGAATAATGACTTATTTTCCTTTTTTTTTTTTTTCTTGAGATGGAGTCTTACACTGTCACCCAGGCTGGAATGCAGTGGTGTGATCTAGGCTCACTGCAATCCCCGCATCCTGGGTTCTATCGACTCTCCTGCCTCAGCCTCCTGAGTAGCTGGGATTATAGGCATGCACCTGGAAGTCTGGTAATTTTTGTATTTTTAGTAGATATGGGGTTTCACCATGTTGGCCAGGATGGTCTCAAACTCCTGACCTCAGGTGGTCTGCCCACTCCCAAAGTGCTGGAATAGCCCCCTTTTTCTACATAGACATTTTAGCATCTAACTTAGGGGAAGCTGTGTCAGAATCTGCTGGGTAGGTGTCATTTTTAAATGAAAGTGCAGCCAGAATTTTTTTGATTGTCTGATAGGAACATTTTTTCCTTTCCATATAGATATAATGAGAAAAATATTGAGAGTTACTGCTATGTGAACAAATAATCTATTAGGTAGAGGAGCTTGGTTCTTTGTTCTAAACAGCACTTCTGAACATCCAATACCTGAGTTTCAAATTTGGTAGTTCACTATCTTACTTAATATTAAAATTTCACTTGTTAATATTAAAATTTTGTTATTGCCTGACTTTTGGATACAAGCCATTTTAGTTGGGGTGAGAGGATATCTCATTGATTTGCATATGTTGAACCATTCCTGCATCCCTGGCATAAATCCCACTTCATCATGATGAATAGTCTTTTTAATGTATTGTTAAATTCGGTTTACTCGTATTTTGTTGAGGATTTCTGCATCAATATTCATCAGAGATATTGGACTGTAGTTTTCTTTCTTCTTTTTTTTTTTTTTTTAAGTGTCTTTGTCTGGTTTTCATATCAGGTCTCATGGAATGAGTTTGGAAGTATTCCCTCCTCCTCTATGTTTTGGAACAGTTTGGGTAGGATTGGTATTACTTCTTATTTAAATGCTTGGTAGAATTCAGCAGTGAAGACATCGGGTCACAGGCTTTTCTTTACTGGGAGACTTTTTATTATGACTTTGATCTCATTACATGTTATTGATCTGTTCAGGCTTTGGATTTCTTCATGGTTCAATCTTGGTCAGTTGCGTGTATCTAGGAATTTATCCATTTCTTCTAGATTTTCCAATTTACTGGCATATAGTTGTTCATTGTAGCCACTAATGATCCTTTGAATTTCTGTAGTATCAGTTGTAATGTTTCCTTTTTCATCTTTCATCTGATTTTATTTATTTGGGTTTTCTCTCTTTTTTCTTAGTTAGCCTGGCTAAAAGTTTGTCAAGTTTGTTTATGTCTTCAAAAAATCAACTTTTCATTTTGTAGATCTTTTGTATTGTTTTCCTCATTTCAAATGCATTTTCTGCTCTGATCCTTATTATTTCTTTCCTTCTCCTAATTTTGGGTTTGGTTTGCTATTGCTTTTCTAGTTCTTAAAAATCCATCATTAGGTTTTTTATTTGACTTTTTTCTTTTATTTATTTATTTATTTTTCCATAAGTTATTGGGGTACAGGTGGTATTTGGTTACATGAGAAGTTCTTTAGTGGTGATTTGTGGGATTTTGGTGCACCCATAACCTAAGCAGTATACACTGCACCATATATGTAGTCTTTTATCCCTCCCACTCTTAGTTATCCTTTGCTCTCCTCCCACTCCCACTTTGGTTATGTCCTTTTCTGGTGATGCTGGCTTTATAGAATGAATTAGGGAGGGTTCCTTCTTTCTCTATCTTGTGAAATACTGTCAAAAAGATTGTTACTATTCTTCCTTGAATGTCTGGTAGAATTCTGCTGTGAATCTGTCTGCTCCTGGACGTTTTCTGTTGGTAATTTTTAAATTACCATTTCAACCTCGCTGCTTGATATTGGTCTGTTCAGGGTATCTAATGCTTCCTAATTTAAGCTAGGAGGGTTTATCTTTCCAGGAATTTATCCACCTCTTCCAGGTTTTCTAGTTTATGTGTGCAATGGTGTTCATATTAGCCTTGAATGATCTTTCGTGTTTCAGTGGTGTCAGTTGTATTATCTCCTGTTCCATTTCTTAGTGAGGTTATTTGGATTTTCTCTCTACTTTTCTTGGTTAATCTTGCTAATGGCCAATCAATTGTATTTATCTTTTCAAAGAACCAGCTTTTTGTTTTGTTTATCTATTGTGTTGTTTGTTGTTGTTGTTGTTTCATTTTCAGTTAGTTCTACTCTGATCTTGGTCACTTGCTTTCTTCTGCTGGGTTTGAATTTGGTTTGTTCTTGTTTCTTTAGTTTCTTGAGGTGTGATCTTAGATTGTCTGTCTGTACTCTTTCAGACTTCTTGATCTAGATATTTAGGGCTATGAACTTTCCTGTTAGCACTGCCTTTGCTGTATCCTAGAAGTTTTGATAGGTTGTGTCATTATTGTCATTCCATTCAAAAAATTTTTTAATTTCCATCTTGATTTTGTTTTTGACCCAGTGCTCATTCAGGAGTAGGTTATTTAATTTCCATGTATTTGCATGGTTTTGAAGGCTCCTTTTGGAGTTGATCACCAGTTTTATCCACTGTAGTCTGAGAGAGTGCTTGATATAATTTCATTTTACTTAAATTTATAGAGGCTTGTTTTATGGCCTATCATATGATCTATCTTGGTGAAAGTGCCATGCACTGTTGAATAGAATGTGTATTCTGCAATTGTTCAATGAAATGTTTTATATATATCTGTTAAATCCATTTGTTTCAAAGTATAGTTTAAATCCATTGTTTCTTTTTTGACTTTCTGTCTTATCAAGACCTGTCTAGTGCTGTCAGTGGAGTATAGAAGTCCCCACTATTATTGTGTTGCTGTCTATCTCATTTCTTAGGTCTATTAGTAGTTGTTTAATAAATTGAGAGCTCCAGTGTTAGGTGCATATATGTTTAGGATTGTGGTATTCTCCTGTTGAACAAGGTCTTTTACCATTATATATTGTCCCTCTTTGTCTCTTTTAACCACTGTTGCTTTAATGTTTGTTTTGTCTGCTATAATAATAGCTACCCCTGCTGGCTTTTGGTGCCTATTTGCATGAAATGCCTTTTTCCACCCCTTTTCTTTAAGTTTATGTGAGTCCTTATGTGTTACGTGAGTCTCCTGAAGGCAGGAAATGGATGGTGAGTTCTCATCCATTCTATGATTCTGTATCTTTTAAGTGGGGCATTTAAGCCATTTACATTCAATGTTACTATTGAAATATGAGGTACCGTTGCTTTCCTCAGGCTCTTTATTGCCTGTGTACTTTGTTTTTTCTTTTTTGTTTTTGCTTTTTAACTTGTATTTTTGTTTTATAGGTCCTGTGTGATTTATGCTTTAAAGAGTTCTGTTTTGTTGTGTTTCCAGGATTTGTTTCCAGATTTAGAGTTCCTTTTAGCAATTCTGTTAGTGGTGGTTTACTAACGGCAAATTCTCTCAGCATTTGTTTGTCTGAAAACGACTGTACCTTTCCTTCATATATGATGCTTAATTTCACTGGATACAAAATTCTTGGCTGATAATTGCTTTGTTTGAGGAGGCTGAAGATAGGTCCCCAGTCCCTTCTAGCTTGTAGGGTTTCTGCTGAGAAATCTGCTGTTAATCTGATAGGTTTTCCTTTATAAGTTACCTGGTGATTCTGTCTCACAGCTCTTAGGATTCTTTCCTTCATCTTGACTTTGGATAACCTGATGACAATGTGCCTAGGTGAAGATCTTTTTTGTGATGAATTTCCCAGGTGTTCTTTGTGCTTCTTGTATTTGGATATCTATGTCTCTCACAAGGCCAAGAAAGTTTTCCTCAGTTATTCCCCCAAATATGTTTTCCAAGCTTTTAGAACTCTCTTCTTCCTCAGGTACACCAATTATTTTTAGGTTTGGTCATTTAACATAATCCCAGACTTCTTGGAGGCTTTGTTCATATTTTCTTATTCTGTTTTCTTTGCCTTTGTTGGATTGAGTTAATTTGAAGACCTTGTCTTCAAGCTCTGAATTTCCTTCTTCTACTTGTTCATTTCTATTGCTCAGATTTTCTAGAGCATTTTCCATTTCTAAAAGTGTGTCCAAAGTTTCCTGAGTTTTTGGCTGTTTTCCCTTTAAGCTATCTATTTCCATGAATATTTCTCCCTTCATCTCTTGTATCATTTTTTGGATTTTCTTGCATTGCGCTTCACCTTTCTCTGGTCCTTCCCTGATCAGCTTAATAACTAACCTCCTAAATTCTTTTTCAGGCAAATCAGGGATTTCTTCTTGGTGTGGATCCATTGCTGGTGAACTAGTGTGATTTTAGGGGGTGTTGAAGAGCCAGCCTTGTTTTGTCATATTACCAGCATTCATTTTCTGGTTCCCTCATTTAGGTAGGCTCTGTCAGAGGGACTGTCCAGGGCTGAAGGCTGTTGTTCAGACTCTTTTGTCCCACGGGGTGTTCCCGTGATGTAGTACTCTCCCCCTTTTCCTATGGATGTGGCTTCCTGCAAGCCGAACTGCAGTGATTGTTGTCTCTCTTCTGGATCTAGCTACCCAGCGAGTCTACCTAGCTCTGGGCTGGTACTGGAAGTTGTCTGCACAGAGACCTGTGATGTAAACCCTCTATGGGTCTCTCCACTGTGGATACCAGCACCTATTCTGGTGGAGGCAGTGGAGGATGCAATGGACTCCATAGGGGTCCTTAGCTTTGGTGGTTTAATGCTATATTTTTGTGCTGGTTGGCCTCCTGCCAGGATGTGGCAGTTTTCAGAAAGCATCAGC
Source organism: Theropithecus gelada (assembly GCF_003255815.1). NCBI lineage: Eukaryota > Metazoa > Chordata > Mammalia > Primates > Cercopithecidae > Theropithecus > Theropithecus gelada. The sequence continues at coordinate 94,699,249 of NC_037683.1, forward strand.
TACAGTAGTGTGGAGAGGGATCAGCAGTGGGCAGGTCACTAGAACTCCCAAGATTATATGCCCTTTGTCTTCTACTACCAAGGTAGATAAGGAAGGACGACCAGGTGGGGGTGGGGCTAGGCATGTCTGAACTCACACTTTGGGCAGGTCTTGCTGAGGCTGCTGTGGGGAATGGGGGTGAGATTCTCAGGTCACTGGGGTTGTGTACCTAGGAGGATTATGGCTGCCTCTGCTGAGTCATGCAGGTTGTCAGGGAAGTGAGAGAAAGCTGGCAGTCACAGGCCTTGCCCAGCTCCCACACAATTTGAAGGGCCGGTCTCACTCCCAACGTGCCCACCCATGACAGCCCCAAGTCTATTTCCAGGCAGAGGGCAATGGGCTTGAAAACGTGCCTGAGGCTATCTGCTTCCCAGCTGCCTGAGAAAAGGGCTTTAGTTCTTCCCCTGCCTGTTAAGTCCTCATGCCCAATTCGCACCCACCCCTGAGTTCTGGCCAGGAGGCTTCTCACCCTATTCAAATTGTTACAAAGTTCAGCTAAAGAATTCCTTCTCCCTGTGGAGTTTTACCCCCTGCTCCTCTGGCCACCCTCCCAATGGATCCCTGTGGTGCCAGCAGGAATGGGCTGCTCTGGGACCCCGCGAGCTCCCAGGGCCTTTCTCCTGCTTCCTCCACCCCTGTATTTCGGTGGGCTCTCTGACTTGACTCAGCTCCAGGTACAGTCAGGAACTTCTCCTGCAAACAAATCAGCATCTCCAGTAGCAGGGTGTGTTGGGGAGAGGAGGGTCTCCCTTTCCCACTTCCGCATTTGGGACACTCATAGTATTTGGAGTGTCTCCCGGGTCCTGCAGGAGCAGTCTGCTTCCTTCAGAGGGTCTGTGGGCCCTCTCAGGATTGCTGGTTTGTTCTGGCAGTCAACCCGGAGCTAAAATGCACTATGGAAGCCTCCACATGCTGCTCCGTCTGGAATTGCAATCTAGTCCTGCCTCCCGTCCGCCATGATCCCCGCCCTGCTCCCACCTTCTTTTTTGATGATACTAATTGCTGGGAGATTTTAAAACAGACAAATTGTGTGAAGAATAAGGATAAAACAGGTCAAATTTTAAAAAGAGAGTCTGAAATAGTGCTGTCCATTGGAAACATAATGTCAGCCAAATACGGAATTTTTAATTTTCTATTAGCCATTTTTTAAAAGAAAACAGTTGAAATTAATTCTAATGCTGTACTTTTAACCCAATATATCCAAATACAATTACATGCAACATATAATTAATAAAACTTTTAAAGAGATATTTTGCACTCATTTTTCATTACTACATTCAAAACTGTGTATTTTACATTATAGCACATCTCTATCCAAACCAGTCACATTTCAAATGCTCAGTGGTCACATATGGCTAGTGTGGCTATTATATTGTACAGCACATGTCTAGAAAGTTTTCATAAGAAGCAAAATGGAAAGATTTTTGTGCAGAGCTTTTTTGACTACTAAAACCACTCAAAGACCTCTTTTTTGGCTTATTTTTGCATAATTGGCTGATCTCCCTATGAACAGAGTTTGCCTTGTATTTGGCAGCATTTTGTGTTCCAACCTCAAATTGAATTCATTTATTATTTACCCACATTTTAATTTTCATTAATTTCTTAGTTTTTCCAAAAAACAATTACCCTATTATGGATGTCCCTATGAGCCTTTTTCAAAACTATTTAAAACAAATTGGATACAAATGACAAATAGTTATTTCCTTTGCTTTGTTAAAAATCTATGAATAATTCTTAACGACTAGGTTCTCTGTAGAACATAATCTTATAGCAGAAAATATCTGTGTGTGATAAGGTTGTGGGATGAATATTTACAGTGTAAAAGAGTCACTCCAAATGTTCATAAAAGAAAAACTATTTGAGTTGGACCAAACACAAAAAAGCAAAACAAAAACATCAGGATGACTCTATCAGATGTGATCCAGAAAGTCTACAAAAAATCAGAGAGTAGATAAGAAAATAAATGAGGATGCCAGAACTTTTTTAAACCTTTTCTGTTTTGGCCTAATTTGCACAGTTATTTTCACTGAAATAAGTTTTACTCCATTTCTTGCAGGATGATTTTTGTATCTTATTTAGAGTTGTACTCCTAGGGAGGAAGAAATGTAGAGTCAACAGGAAACTATGTGGTACTAAAAGACCTTCACATTTGTGGCTTATTTTCAAGATTTTATTATGCTTACATTAATACATGCCTTCATTAATTTTAGCTTTTTCGCATTCTGTCTTTTTCTTTATCTATCTGTATATAAAAATAATTAGCGGCCAGGCGCGGTGGCTCACGCCTGTAATCCCAGCACTTTGGGAGGCCGAGGCGGGCGGATCACAAGGTCAGGAGATCGAGACCACAGTGAAACCCCGTCTCTACCAAAAATAGAAAAAATTAGCCTGGCGTGGTAGTGGCTGCCTGTAGTCCCAGCTACTCGGGAGGCTGAGGCAGGAGAATGGCATAAACCCGGGAGGCGGAGCTTGCAGTGAGCCGAGATCCCGCCACCGCACTCCAGCCTGGGCGACAGAGCGAGACCTCATCTCAAAAAAAAAAAAAAATAATAATAATAATAATAATTAGCACAGATAAATAGAGAGGGAATAATTAATGTAGATAGAGAAAGTGGGACGGATCGTTCTATAAAAAGTAAAAAGCTGAAGAAACTGAAAAATAAACAATTCTTCTTCTTAGATTCATTGAGGAAGTGAGTAAACAGAGCAAACTGCTGCCCCCAAATTGGAGAGAGAAACAGGTGGAAATAGAGAATCACAACTAACCAGACCAGAAACCGCTTCAGGAACCAGTGCTGGAGTAGGAACAGCTAAACTGTAATTGATTCATTGCAAGAGGTTAGGTGTGGATACATCTGAGTTAAAAATTACAGGGGGACGCAGTCCTGGAAGTCCATGCTTTTGAGAGTTTTGCCTTGGGAGCTCAATCAAATTCTCATAGTAAATATGAAAGAAAAACTTCTGTCGTGCTTCCGTCAGGGGGAGGGAGAAAGGAGCCATTTTGAAACTCCAGAGCCCTCTGTTCTTCTTAAGGAAGCCTATTCTCTGGAGAGACTAGCTAATCAGCCTACTGAGCTGGAGTTTTATTAGAGACTAACTGATGTGGAAGGAGGGAAATATTCAATTCCAGCCCACGCTAGCCATTCTCCGTCACCTAAGGAGTGCAGAAAGGAACTGAGAAATAAATGTAAAGTTCACAGTCCAGGGGCATGAAAACACAGTCCTAATCACAGGACTTCCTCACTCCCAGCACCTTACCACCACATTATCAAAGGCCTATTTAAAGCAGACCTCTTGTATAGTCATCCCTTTGTATTCATGGGGAATTGGCTTCAGGATCTCCTGCAGATACCAAAATCTTCAGATACTTAAGTCCCTGATATAAAATTGTGGAATATCTGCATATAACCTATGCATACACTCCCATATACTTTAAATCATCTCTAGATAACTTATAATACCTAATTCAATGTAAATACTATGTAAATAGTTATAATATTACATTGGGGAATTATGACAAGGAAAAAAGGTCTGTGGAAATTTGGTACAGATACAATTTTATTTTTTAACATTTTCCATCTATGCTTCATTGAATCCACAGATATGTAGGGCTGACTGCACAGCATACTTGGCTATCAATAAAAAATTACAAGGCATACCGAAATGCAATAAAACATAGTTTAAAGAAACAAAGAACGCATCAGAACCAGACAGTATAGGGATGTCGGCATTATGAGACCAGGAATTTAAAACAACTATGATCCATATGCTAGGGCTTTAATAGATAAAGTAGAGAACATGAAAGAACAGGTAGGCAATATAAGCAGAGAAATGAAAAATCCTAAGGAAAAAGAAATGCTAGAGATAAAAAACAGAGTAACAGAAATAAAGAACGCCTTTGTTGGGCTCACTAGTAGACTGCACGCAGCTGAGGAAAGAGTCCTTAACTTTGCTGAAGTTAAGCAAATCTAAATAAAAACCTCTAAAAGTGAAAAGCAAGAAGAACAAAGACTAAAACAACAACAGAATAGCATATCCAAGAACTGTGGAAAAACTACAAAAGGTATGACATATATGTAATGAAAATACAAGAAGAAAAAAAATAAAGAGAGAAAGGAACAGAAGAAATATTTGAACCAATAATGACTGAGACTTTTTCCCAAATTAATACCAGAGACCAAACCACAGAACCAGGAAGTTCAGAGAAAACCAGGCAGAATAAATGCAAAAAAAAAAAAAAAAAAAAGTAAAAGAAAAAAAGGAAGTAAGGGAGAAAGGGAGGGAGAGAGGGCGGGAGGGCATATCTAGGCATATTATTTTCAAACTATAGAAAATTAAAAATGCAAAAAAAAGAAAAACATAAAAGAAAAAAGCAAAGAAGGGAGAAAGGGAGGGAAGGAGGGAGAAAAGGAGGGTGGGAGGACATATCTAGGCATATTATTTTCAGACTATAGAAAATAAACTATAAAGAAAAAAATCCTGAAAGAACCCAGAGGGGAAAAATACCTTACCTTCAAAGGAATAAAGATGAGAATTACATCTGATTTCTACTCAGAAACCAAGCAAACAAAATGATAGAGTAAAATATTTACAGTATTGAGAGAAAACAAAAGAAAACCTACACCAACCTAGAATTCTGTAGCCTGTGAAATTATTCTTCAAGAGAAGGATAAATTAAGATTTTCTCAGACAAACATGCTGAGAAAATCTGTTGCTACTAAACCTTTTTTGGAAGTATATTAGATGTTTTTTAGAGAGAAGGGAAACAATACAGGAAAGAAAGTCAGATGTACGTAAAGAGTGAGCATTGGAGGAGGGACAAGTAAAGGTACAGTAAAAACTTATTTTTCTTCTTAATTGATCTAACAAATAATAGTTTGTTCAAATCAGTAATAACAATGTATTTGAGTAGGTATGTACATAATACACACACATACTCTTATGTATGCATATATATATATATATATATATATATATATATATATATATAAAATA
>NC_037683.1:94704380-94848807 GCF_003255815.1 Theropithecus gelada
TATATATATATATATATATATATATATATATATATATATGAAATAAAAAACAGCAATGATCCAGGGATGGGAGGGGGGAAGTAGGATTATTTTGTTATTATAAAGTAGTGACACTATCTATGAAGTGATACAGTGTTACTTGACAGTGGATTTGGATTAGTTGTAAGTGTATATTGCAAACTTTAGGGCAACCGCAAAAAAAAGTAAAACAGTAAGTATGCTAAGAAATGCTAATAAATGAGAGAAAAGTGAATCATATAAAATACTTAACTTAAACCACAAAAGAAAGATAAAGAGTGGAAGACAAAAAGGAAACATGAAACAAGAGCAACAAATAGAAAACAGTAACAAATATGATAGATATTAACCTGCTATATCAATAATTACTTTGGAAATCAGTGGTCCAAATGCACCAATTACAAGACAGATTGTCAGAATATGTTTAAAAAAAAGACCCCCCCAACTGCATATTGTCTACAAGAAACCCATTTTATATATAGAAATATAGTTAGAATAAAAGTAAATGGATGGAGAAAGATACAGCATGCTAACACCAATCGAAAGGAAGCAGAAGTAGCAATAGTAATTTCAGACAGAGCCAATTTAAAACCAAGGAAATTTGTCAGAGATAAATAGAAACATGACATATTAAAAGGTAAATTCTCCAGAACAACATAAGAATTCTTAGTGTGTATGCAACAAAAAACAAAGCATCAAAATACACGAGCTAAAAACTGATAGAACTGCAAGAAGAAATAGACCCATCTGCTCAAATGGCTGGAAACGTCAACACCTCTCTATCATAAATGGGCAAATTCAGCCGGTAGAAAATCAGTAAAGAGTTACCTGAGCTCAACAACACCATCAATCAGCAAGATATTATTGATCTCTATAGACTCCTCTATCCAACAACAGCAGAATACACATTCTTCTCAAGCTCACATGGGACACTTCCCAAAATAGACTACATTCTGGGCCATAAAACACATTAACAAATTTAAAACAATAGAAATCAGCATGCATTGTTTTTTTGCAAACCAAAATAGAATTAAACTAGAAATCAATAACAAAGACAATTAGAATATTCCAGAATACTTGGAGAATAAACAGCACACTTATAAATAACACATGAGTCAAAAAAGAAATCTCAAGGGAGATTTTAAAATATTTTAAACTAAAGAAACAAAAAACACAACTTATCAACATTTGTGAAATTCAGCAAAAGCAGTACTTAGAGGGAAATTTATAGCATTGAATGCATATATTAGAAAAGAAGATCTAAAATTAATAATCTAATCTTACACCTTAGAAAAACATAAAAATAAGAGAAAAGCCCAAAGTAAACACAAAAGTCCAAAGTAAGTGCAAGAAAAGAAACAATATGAAAAAGATCAAATTTGATAAACTTCTGGTCCGACTAAGGAAAAAAGAGAAAAGACACAAATTACTAATCTCAGAAATTAGAGAGAGGGTGTCACTACAGATTACACTGACAGCAAAAGGATAATAAAAGAATATTATGAATAACTCTATAACTACAAATTTTATAGCCTAGGTGAAATGAACCAATTCCTGTAAAGACACAATCTGTCAAAACTCGAAAAAGAAGAAATAGACAATCTGAATAGGTCAGATGGGTTCACTGGTGAATTCTATCAACTACTTAAGGAAGAAATTACACCAATTTTTAACAATCATTTTCAAAAGATAGAAGCAGAGGGAATACTTCTTAACTTATTCTATGAGCCCAGCATCACCTCAATACAGAAACCAGACAAAGACATTACAAGTAAATAACGCTGCACACTAACATGTCTCATGAGTATTGGTGCAAAAATTCTCAACAAAATACTAGCAATTCAAATCCAACAATATATAAAAAGAATTATACACCACAACCAAATGGGATTTGTCCCAGGTATGCAAGGCTGGTTCAACATCAGAAAATCAAATAATTTAATCCATCAAATCAATGGGCTAAAAAAATAGGTGATAATGACAATAGAGGCAAAAAATGCATTTGACAAACTCCAACACCTCCAACTTTCCTGATAAAAATCTTCAGTAAACTAGAAAAGAAAGAGAATTTTTTTATATTCATAAACAGTATCTACAAAAAAATCTACAAAAAACATCAACTTAAAGGAGAGATACTTACTCTCCCACTAAGATCAGGAATAAGGCAAGGATGTCCCGTCACCACTCCTTTTCACCATAGTACTGGAAGTTCTGGCTAATGCAATAAGACAAGAAAACACAGTGAAAGGTACACAGATTGTGGAGGAAGAAATACAGATGTCTTTGTTCACATACAACATGATTATCTATGTAGAAAATCCAAGAGAATCAACAAAAATGCTCTTAGAACTAATAGCAATTATAGCAAGACTGAAGGATGCAAGGTTAATATACAAAAGTCATCACTTTCCCTATATACTAGAAACAAACCAGTGGAATTTGAACTTAATACAATGCCATTTATATGAGCACTCAAAATTTAAATACTTAGGTATAAATCTAACAAAATATGTACAAAATCTATATTAGGAAAACTACAAAACTAAGGAAATCAAAGAACTAAGTAAATGGAGAAATGTATGTTCATGGAAGGAAATCTCAATATTGTCAGGATGTCAGTTTTTCCAAACTTGATATATAGATTCAATACAATATAATCAAAATTCCAGCAAATTATAATGTAGATATTGACAAGGTAATTCTAAAGTTTATATGGTGAGGCAAAAGACTCAGAATAGTCAATACAAAATTGAAGAACAAAGTTAGAGGACTGACACTATCCACTACCTTGTTTTTTTACTATAAAGCTACAGTAATTAAGACAGTGTGGTATTGGGAAAAGAATAAACAGATCAATTGAACAAAATAGAAAACCCAGATAGATACCCACATAAATACAGGCAAACCTCACTTTATTGTACTTTGCTTTATTTATTGTGCTTCACAGATACTGTTTTTGTTGTTGTTGTTGTTGTTGTTGTTTTTGAGACGGAGTCTTACTCTGTTGCCCAGGCTGGAGTGCAGTGGTGGTGCAGTCTTGGCTCACTGCAACCTCTGTCTCCCAGGTTCAAGTGATTCTCCTGTCTCAGCCCCTCCAGGGCTGGGATTACAGGCATGCGATAGCATGCCCAGCTGATTTTTTGTATTTTTAGTGGAGATGGGGTTTCACCATGTTGGCCAGGCTGGTCTTGAACTCCTGACCTCAAATGATCTGCCCCCCTTGGCCTCCCAAAGTGCTGGGATTACAGGTATGAACCGCTGTGCCCAGGCTTTTTTTTTTTTTTTAACAAAATCGAAGGTTGGTGGCAATTCTGCATCGGCAAGTCTATTGGCACCATTTTTGCAACAGCATATATTCACTTCATGTTCCTGTATACATTTTGGTAATTCTTACAATATTTCAAGCATTTTCATTATTATGAGATATGCTATGGTGATCTGTGATCAGTGATTTTTGATGTTACTATTATAATTGTTTCAGAGTGCCATGAACCCTGCCCATAAAAGACAGAATTAATTGATAAATATATATGTTCTGACTGCTCCACCAACCCATTGCCCTGTCTCTCTCCCTTTCTTTGGGCCTCCCTATTTCCCGAGATACAACAATATTGAAATTAGGCCAATTACAAACCTTACAATGGTCTCTAAGTTTTCAAGTAAAGGGAAGAGTCACATGTCTCACTTTAAACCCCAAACTATGAATGATTAAGCTTAGTGAGAAAGGCATGTCACCAGCTAAGACAGACTGAAAGTTAGGCCTCTTTTACCACGCAGTTAACCAGGTTGTGAATGCAAAGAAAATATTCTTGAAGGAGATTAAAAGTGCTACTCCAGTGAACACACAAATGATAAGGAAGTGAAGTAGCCTTATTACTGATATAGAGGAAGTTTCATCAGTCTGAATAGAAGATCAGACCGGCTTAACATTCCCTTTGGCCAAAGCCTAATCCACAACAAGACCCTAACTCTCCTTAATTCTGTGAAGGCTGAGAGAGTTGAGAAAGCTGCCAAAGAAAAGTTAGAAGCTAGCAGAGGTTGGTTCATAAGGTTTAAGGAAGCAAACTATCTCCATGACATAAAAGTGTTAGCAAGTGCTGACATAGAAGCTGCAGCAAATTATCCAGAAAATCTAGCTAATATAATTGATGAAGGTGGTTACACTAAATAACTGATTTCAATGTAGACAAAACAGCCTTATATTGGAAGAAAATGCCATGTAGGACTTTCATAGCTAGACATAAGTTAACACCTAGCTTCAAAGCTTTGAAGGACAGGCCAACTCTCTTGTTAGGGGCTAATGCAGCTAGTAAGTTGACATTGAAGCCATGCTCATTTGCTATTCCAAATATTTTAGGGCCCTTAAGAATTATGCTAAATCTACTCTGCCTGTGCTCTATAAATGGAATAACAAAGCCTAGATGACAGCACATCTATTTACAGCATGGTTTCCTGAATATTTTAAGTCCATTGTTGAGACCTACTGCTCAGAATAAAAGATTCATTTAAAAATATTACTGTTTATTGACCATGCACCTAGTTACCCAAGAGCTTTGATGGAGGTATACAAAGACATGAATGTTGTTTTCATGCCTCCTAACCACAGCATCTGTTCTGCAACCCATGGATAAGGAATACTTTCAACTTTCCAGTCTTATTATGTAAGAAATACATTTTGTAAGGCTATGGTTGACATAGATAGTGATTCATCTGATGGATCTGGACAAAGTAAATTGAAAACTTTCTGGAAAGGATTCACCATTCTAGATGTCATTAAGAATGTCTGTGATTTACTAAGGCGGGCAGATCACTTAAGCTCAGGAGTTTAAGGCCAGCCTGGGCAACATAGCAAGATCCCATCTCAATTTTTTGAAAAAGAATATCTGCGATGTATAAGAGGAGATCAAAATAGCAACATTAACAGTTTAGGGTTGGGTGCAGTGGCTCACAACTGTAATCCCAACACTTTGGGAGACCAAGGTGGGAGGATCTATTGAGCCCAGGAGTTTGAGATCAGCCTAAGCAACAAAGCAAGGCCCTGTCTCCTCAAAAAAGATGTCAAAATTAGCCAGGCATGATGGTGTACTCCTGTAGTCCTAGATACTTGGGAGGTTAAGATAGGATTATCACTTAAGCCCAGGAGTCTGAGGCTGCAGTGAGCTATGATTGCGCCACTGCATTCCAGCCTGGGTAACAGAGAAATACTCTATCTCTAAAATAATAATAGTAATAAAACACACAGGAGTTTAGAAGAAGTTTATTCCAACCCTCATGGATGGCTTTGAGGGATTCAAGACTTTAGTAGAGGAAGAATGCAAGACCCTCCTGGATTAAACCAGGAAGCTATAAAGACTCTGAACAGACCAACAGCAATCAGTAAGATTGAAATTGTAATTTAAAAATTGCTAAAAATAAAGTCAGGACCAGATGAATTCACAGCTGAATTTTTTCAGACATTCAAAGAATAATAGGTACCAATCCTATTCACACTATTGCAAAAGATAGTGAAAGAAAGAATCCTCCTCCCTAAATTATTCCATGAAGCCAGTATCACCCTAATACCAAAACAATGGAAGGACATAACAAAAAAAAGGGAATTACAGACCAATATCCCTGATGAACATAGATGCAAAAATCCTCAACAAAATACTAGTGAACTGAACCCAACAGCATAAATCAAAAAGATAATACAACATGATCAAGTGGGTTTTATACCAGGGATGCAGGGATGGTTTAATATATGCCACGTCAATACATGTGACTTGTAAAACAAGTTAAAAATTAAAAGTTAAAATTTTAAAAAATGTTTAATTTTAATTTTGAATTATGTTTTAAATTAAATTTTTTAATTTGAATTTTAATTAAAAATTAAATACAAAAATCACATGATCATCTCAACAGATGCAGAAAAAGCATTAGACAAAATCCAGCATCGTTTTATGATTAAAACTCTCAGCAAAATAGGCATACAAGGGACATACCTTAATGTAATAAAAGCCATCTATCACAAACCCACAGCCAATATAATACTGAATGGGGAAAAGTTGAAAGCATTCCCTCTGAGAACTGGAACAAGACAAGGGTGCCCACTCTTACCACTCCTCTTCAACATAGTACTGGAAGTCCTGGCCAGAGCAATCAGACAAGACAAAGAAATAAAGGGCATCCAAATCGGTAAAGAGGAAGCCAAACTGTCACTGTTTGCTGACGATATGATCGTTTACCTTGAAAACCCTAAAAACTCCTCCAGAAAGCTCCAGGAACTGAGCTTTAAAGCTCAGTTAAAGAATTCAGCAGTTTCCAGATACAAGATTAATGTACACAAATCAGTAGCTCTTCTACACACCAACAGCAACCAAGTGGAAAATCAAATGAAGAACACAACCCCTTTTACAATAGCTGCAAAAAAACAAAATACTTAGGAATATACCTAACCAAGGAGTCGAAGTATCAACATAAGTTTTACATATACTTGGAAACCAAAATATGTGTGTGACTCACTTTATTGCAGTATTCACTTTTTGGAATGCTCTAGAACCAAACGAACAGTATCTCTGAGGTATGCCTGCAGAGTCAACTGGTATTTCACAAAAGGCCATGGGAAATACAATGAAGAAAAACTTGTCTTTTTAACAAATGGTGCTGGAACAACTGGGCATTCACAGGCAAAACGAAAAAGACAAATGAAGACTGATTTTAAACTCTTCCAAAAAATTTAACTCACAATGGATCACAGACCTAAATGTAAAATGCAAAATTGTAAAACTAGAAGATAACAGAAGAGAACATCTAGATTACCTTGGATTTGGTGATGACTTTTAAAATATAACACCAAAGGCATGCTCCATGCAAAAAAGAATAAATATGCTAAATATCATTAATATTAAAAATTTCTGCTCTGTGAAAGACTGTCAAGGGAATGGAAAGACAAGCCATAGACTGGGAGAAAATATTTGCAGAAGACCTATCTGATAAAAGACTGTTATCTAAAAGGTGGAATATAAATGAGATTTTCCTACAGTATAATATTCAAAAACAAAAATTGTTTTGTCCTGGAGGCAGAAAGGAAAGAAAAAAGGTATTCTTGGAATGAAGGATGAGAATGGACTTCAAGGAGAAGGTGGCATTTACTCTGGTAACAAGCAATTAGATAGAAACAGAAATGGAAAGAAGAGCAGTGAAAATACTTCTAGTAACAAAAAGGTCTGTAATAGAGAAGAGAGAGTTAGTTATTAGAAGAAAGTTGTAACTTTATTTATTTATTATTTGTATGACAGCTCACTCCTGAAAACACTTCAGACAGTTTAAAAGAATATGTATGAAATTAATGAAACAAGAATTATAAGATTAATTCATTTAAAAAAAGGTTAGTAAGCACCTCACACGTGCCATGCTAGAAGAAGAAAAAAATCTCTGCCCCTGTGAATTTTACAATCTAGTGTGAGAGACTCATAATAGACACAAAAATAAATACATAAACAAAGCTGTAATGCTATGAAGAAATGTGAAGCAGAGAAAAAGAGAGAGAGTGACTAGGGTAGAGAGGGACATGCTGTTTCAGAAAAATTGATCAAAGAATGTCTTACTGACTGGGCAACTTTTAAGCAGAGACCTGAATAAAGTACGGAAATTACATTTGAATATATCCTGGAGTCAAGGCAATTGGGCTTCTTATATCATGGTTTGAGGCTCACAGAAATGTTTCTGGAAGCACAGGTAAAAGCTGCAAGATTTCTTAAGAACCAGCTAAAAAAAAAAAAAAAAAAAAAAAAAATTCACTTCCATTTCATTCTACTGGACCAGCAAGACATAAGGCCAGCCTAGACTAAAGGAGAAAAGCATTACTCTCCACGTTGCAATGGCAAAAGTCGGAAGAATTTGTAGTGATCCTTCATACTCCAGAGTTATGCAGAAGCTTCTAATTAGGTTGACACATCTTGTTCTAAAGAAATTATCCCGGGCCAGGCACAGTGGCTCACACCTGAAATCCAAGCACTTTGGGAGGCCAAGGCAGGTGGATCACTTGAGTCCAGGAGTTTGAGACAGGACTAGGTAACATGGTGAAACCCTGTCTCTCCAAAAAAATACAAAAATTAGCATGATGGCATGTGCCTATAGTCTCAGCTACTCGGGAGGCTGAGAAGGGAGAATCACTTGAGCAGTGGAATGTCAAGGATGCAGTAAGCCACGATCGCGCCACTGCACTCCAGCCTAGGTGACTAAGTCAGACCGTGTCTCCAAAAAAAAAAAAAAAAAAAAGAAAAGAAAAAGAAAAAAGAGATGATCTAACAGCAGAAGTCAGCAAACAGTGCCCGAGTAAAATATAACCAGCAGGTCAAATCAACCCTGATATCTGTTTTGTAAATAAAGTTGTATCAGAACACAAAAATACCCATTTATTTACAATAGTCTGTGGCTACTCTCTTACTTCAAGGGTAAAGTTGAATAGTTGCAACAGAGACTACATAGCCTGCAAAAGTGAAAATGCTCACTATCTGACCCTTTACAGAGTTTGTTGGCCCCTGGTCTACAGGAAAGCAATCATGCCATTTCTCAATCATTCCACATAGTTCCCTAGTAATTTTACTTTTGATCTTAGCTACAAGTCCCTATAAATAATTAACTCTGCTTTGAGTAAATCAAAGCTAAAGAAGATTTCCAAAATGAAAACCAATATCTAAGCATAAAGCATGTGTCTCAATAAGAAGAATAAACATATTGAAGCAAATCACACCAAATGTAGAGCCAACCGAAGCAGAATGCAGAGAAGCAGGTGCTCTTCACACCACCAGGAGGACCAGGCAGCTAATACGCTACAACGTTCATCAATTTTGTGTTTGTTGCTTAAATTTAAAAGAGGTCGGGTGTGATGGCTCATGCCTGTAATCCCAGCACTTTGAGAGGTCGAGGAGAGCAGTTCACTTGAGGTCAAGAGTTCAAGACCAGACTGGCCAACATGGTAAAACCCCATCTCTACTGAAATACAAAAATTAGCTGGGTGTGGTGGTAATCCCAGCTACTGGGGAGGCTGAGGCAGGAGAATTGCTTGAACCCAGCAGGTGGAGGCTGCAGTGAACTGAGATCCCATCACTGCACTCCAGCCTGGGTGACAGAGTAAGACTCCACTCAAAAAAAAACAAAGTATATAATGGACTGTGGGGACTCATGAGGGAAGAATGAGAGGGGAATGAGGGATAAAAGACTATACATTGGGTACAGTGTACACTGTTCGGTTGACAAGTGCAGCAAAATCTCAGAAATCACCACTGAAAAACGCATCCGTGCAGCAAAAAACTACCTGTTCCCAAAAGCTACTGAAATAAAATACAATTTAAAAAATACATTTTAAGATGTTAAATGTAAATATAAATCCAAAGTGAGCAATAAAGTCTTTAAAAACAATAAATATCTTAAATGTAAAGCATGAAGGTAAAAAATAACCATAAAAGACATTAAATGCGTTTCATATAACATATAATAATACACTTTTATATAAGATAAAAGTAAGGACAATGTAACTAATGAAAATAAATCTAGACTTCAAAGTAAGGAATTAGGAATAAAAACCGTTTTAAATTACAAATAATAAAATGAGTAATGCAAGAGATAAAGGGTAAAACAGAAAAAGAATTAACAGCATAAACAATTAGGGACAGGAATTAGAAAATCATATAAATACAATTTTAAGAAAATATATAAAAAGAGATTAGAAGCAGGAAACTTAAAAGCTAGCAAAGTCACTAAATGGGCTACAAATAGAATAAAAGCAGTTTGGGAGGCCAAGGTGGGCAGATCACCTAAGGTCAGGAGTTCGAGACCAGCCTGGCCAACATGGTGAAACCCCATCTTTACTTAAAATACATTTAGCTGGATGTGGTGGCAAATGCCTGTAATCCCAGCTACTCAGGACACTGAGGCAAGAGAATTGCTTAGACCCGGGAAGGAGAGGTTACAGTGAGCCAAGATTTCACCATTGCACTCCAGCCTGGCAGCAAGAGTGAAACTTTGTCTCAAAAAAAAAAAAAAAAAAAAAGATAAAAGAATAATTAAAGCAGTATGCAACAATGTGTTAACATTATTTGTATTAGTCAGGGTTCTCTAGAGGGACAGGACTAATAGGATAGATGCATATATGAAAGGGAGTTTATTAAGGAGTATTGATTCACACAGTCACAAGGGGAAGTCTCACAATAGGTCGTCTGCAAACAGAGGAGAAAGGAGGCCAGCCTGAGTCCCAAAACCTCATAAGTAGGGAAGCCAACAGTGCAGCCTTCAGTCTGTGGACAAAGGCCCAAGAGCCCCTGGCGAACCACTTGTGCAGGTCCAAGAGTCCAAAAGCTGAAGAACTTGGAGTCTGATGTTTCAGGGCAAGAAGTATCCAGCACGGGAGAAAAATAGAAGCTAGAAGAGTTAGCCAGTCTAGTCCTTCCATGTTCCTCTGCCTGCTTTTATCCTAGCCACACTGGCAGCTGATTAGATGGTGTCCACCCAGACTGAAGGTAGGTCTGCCTCTCCCCATCCACTGACTCAAATGTGAATCTCCTTTGGCAACACCCTCACTGACACACCCAGAAACAATACTTTGCATCCTTCAATCCAACCAAGTTGACACTCAATATTAACCATCACAGTATTCAAATACAGGACTATAAAACAATTTGGTTGAGACAGAGTCTTACTCCTGTCACCCAGGATATAGTTTAGTAGTGTGATCAGAGCTCACTGCAGCCTTGACCACCTGGGCTCAAGAAATTCTCCCACCTTAGCTTCCTGAGTAGCTGGTACCACAGGTGTGCACCCCCATGCCTGGCTAATTTTTGTGTCTTTTGTGAAGATGGGGTCTTGTTATGTTGCCCACGGTGGTCTCGAACTCCTAGGCTCAAGCAATTCACCTGCTTCAGCCTTCCAAGATCCTGGGATTATAGGCATGAGCTACGGTTCCCAGCCGAACGAAACTCTTGTTTAAAAATAAAAATAAACACCATAAAAATAACACTCAGCTGGAAACACACAAGCTGTGGGACTCCTCGACAAAATAGAAATATCAACTTGCCTTATGGAGAACTCCCTAGGGCCTGGGAGGCTAGGAGAACAACCACAAAGAGATGCCCTTTAGTTCCCACTATCCTGGAAACGGACAGCCCATGCAGAGCCCCAGCTAACCTCACAATGCCCTGTCTGCTGAGGAATGGCAGCTTGACTTGTTGGTACACTGGAATACATGAAGATAAACAGTGGATAATCAGGCTAGGAATATAGGACAAGAAAGACTCTAGAAGAAAACCCTAAATGCCATACTTGGTCAGTGCCAACTTCTTAAAATGCAGGTTTGCAGAGATATACCATTTGACCCAGCAATCCCATTACTGGGTATATACCCAAACGATTATAAATCATTCTGCTATAAATACACATGCACACGTATGTTTACTGTGGCACTATTCACAATAGGAAAGACTTGGAACCAACCCAAATGCCCATCAATGATAGACTGGATAAAGAAAATATGGCACATATTCATGGAATACTATGCAGCCATAAAAAAGGATGAGTTCATGTCCTTTGCAGGGACATGGATGAAGCTGGAAACCACCATTCTCAGCAAACTAACACAAGAACAGAAAACCAAACACTGCATGTTCTCATTCATAAGTGGGAGTTGAACAATGAGAACACATGGATACAGGGAGGGAACATCACACACCAGGGTCTGTTGGGGGGTGGGAGGCTAGGAGAGGGATAGCATTAGGAGAAATACCTAATGCAGATGACGAGTTGATGGATGCAGCAAACCACCATGCATACCTATGTAACAAAACCGCACATTCTGTACATGTACCCTAGAACTTAAAGTATAATTTTTTTAAAAAAATGCAGGTTCCATCCCAGAGATTCTGATTTGGTAGATCTGCTTGAGGGAAAGGAAGGTGGGGGTCAAGAGTAGATGCTCGGTGACTATCACTTTTGACCTTCTTCAAATTGGGTCCAATTATTTAACAAGTCCCTCCCACTACCAAGGAATTTTAATAGTTATCCAAGTTTGGAAAATAATAATTTATGATCTTGAGACAACCGAGACCTTTTCCTATCCAGGTATCAGATTTGAAAACACAGGCGACAAGAAAAACATTTGAATAATAGCAGGTCAAAGTTACACAAACCCAGTAAAAGTTGCAGCCAAGTAAGAATGAAGCTGGAGGCCAGGCACAGTGGCTCACACCTGTAATCCCAGCACTTTGGGAGGCCGAGGTGGGCAGATCATGAGGTCAGGAGTTTGAGACCAGTTTGCCCAACATGGTGAAAAACCCCGTCTCTACTAAAAATACAAAAATTAGCTGGGCATGGTGACACATGTCTGTAACCCCAGCTACTCGGGAGGCTGAGGCAGAAAAATCACTTGAACCTGGGAGTCAGAGGTTGCAGTGAGCCAAGATTGCACCACTGCACTCCAGCCTGGCAACAAAGCGAGACTCCGTCTCAAAAAAAAAAAAAAGAAAGAAATTTGAATTTAACTTCATTTCATCGTTTTTATTTCCCCTTTTCTATCGTGATCTTTGCTACTTATAATTCTTATCAGACGGTTTAATAATGAGCTCTTCAAATATTATGAATCACCATCTAAGAGAAACTTTCTTCATACATGTAAATAAAAATTTATGAACCACATTTTGTAACTTTCCAAAAATTTATAATCCTTGAAAATATTTTTTTCATTTAAAAAAGAACATCTTTTCTTTTTAGTTCACTGGTATATGTAAAGTGGTAAAATATTTTATATCCAATCAAATAATTCTTACTAAATAATTCAAAATAATGATGAAGATTTTGTAGTCTTCGCATGTATTGTTAGAGCTGTCATCACATAGTTTGATTTCGTGTCCCCAAAAGTAAATAGCAGGCCAGACACAGTGGCTCACACCTATAATCTAGCATTTTGGGAGGCCGAGGTGGGCAGATCAGTTGAGGTCAGGAGTTCGAGACCAGCCTGGCCAACATGGTAAAACCCCGTTTCTACTAAAAATACAAAAATTAGCCGGGTGTGGTGGTGGTGTGCGCCTATAATCCCAGCTACTAGGGAGGCTGAGAAAAGAGAATCACTTGAACCTGAGAGGCAGAGGTTGCAGTGAGCTGAGATTGTGCCACTGTACTCAAGCCTGGGCGACAGAGGGAGACTCCATCTGAAAAAATAAAAAATAAAATAAAATACAAGTAAATAGTAGTTGCATAAAGGACAAATGTATTTAATATAAAATCAGAAGTTTAGGGCTGTCCCCAAGAGCTACGCCAGTCAGAAGACCACAGTTCTGACCTGCTGCACCCTCTGTAGGTTCACAGAACACAAACCATTTTAACAACTCTGGACCTGGCTCTCGAGATCACTGCTCCCTGATGATGCCTCTTCTTGGTGGTGTCAGAGTATCCCAGTAGCATGCAAATACCCAGTTTTGCCCTTCACCCTTGTTGCCTTGTGGACCACTGGACTTATTATCGGACCTCCTTGCTCAAGCAGTCCTCTGCAAGCTCTGAATGCAAAAGCTCCTGGCTTAGATTTCCAGGTAAAACACAGGAAACCCAGTGAAATTTGAATTTCAGACAAAAGAAATAGTTCCCAAATACTGCATTGAACATACTTGTATTGAAAATATGTTTGTTTTTAATCTGAAATTCAAATTTAACTGGGTATCATGTATTATTATTTGCTGAACCTGGCCACCTTCCTCGAAATCCTAATGGCTCTGGCCATCGCAGGCCCACCCAAGCCAACACTGAAGGTAAGGAAATCAATATTTCTTTAAATACCTGTAACTCATTTCCTCTGTGCATCTTTTGGGAAATGCTGTTGCTGGATTTGATATTGTCAATTCCTCCAGTCCTTTTGAAACTTTGCTTTTCTTGATGTATCATTTTTATTTCACTTCTTGTATCTGACCAATCTTTCCCTGGATTCTAATTCTTCCCCCACTCTCTAAATCAGGGGTTAATCCACATTTTCTGCAAAAGATCAGATGGTAAATATTTTAGGCCTTGAGGGCCACACAAGTGGCTATCACAACTACCGCACTCCATTGGCAGTCATTGACAATATATAAATGAAAGAGCATGGCTGTGTTCTAATAAAACTTTATTTATGCAAAGAGGTGGTAGGCCAAATTTCCCACAGGCCAAAATTTGCCAAGCCCTGCTCTAAATTCAGGTGTGCCTGGATCTGTTCTTGCCTCTCTCCTATGTTCGCCTCTTGTCATTCCCATTCAATTACATGACAGACCACCTATCCCTTGTATTTCAGTGATTCTCAGATCTGCATCTCAAACTCTAACTGTCCTCCCAGCCACAAGCTTGTATTCCAAAATGTGTAAGACAATAAACTCTTCCTGAATGTCCTACAGACACTTCAAATTCGCTACGCATAGCTTCCCTCCCAAACCATCCCTTGTTCCTCCTCCATACTTTCTAGTTCTGCTAATGGAAGTACTATCCTTCTGGTTAATCCAGCTCAAAATTTCTACAGGAGTTTAGTGCCTCCCTCTCCCAAGGTGTTTATATTCATTCAGTTGACAAACTCTGTAAATTCAACACATTCATGCCATACTGTGTCTCCTCTCATTTCCTTTCACCAAGGGGAAGTACTCTGTACCTGTCGCTTGGCCCGTTGCAGTAACATCCAAGTGGACTACAAGATACCAGCATCTGTACCTTCCAGCCAAATTTCACCAATGCAATCAGATTGGCCTTTCCTTAGAATGGCTCTGGTTTTTCTCTTTGTTTCTCAAAACCTTCTGAAGGCCTCCTAATGCTTTTGTGTTGAAATCCAGGTTCCTTAGCCTGACATTAAACACTCTGTGAGCCACCCCCACCCTAATGATCCAACAGTTCAATTTTACACACCATTAACAGCAGTCAAAGGGAACTCTGTGCATTTCCCCAGCCACCCAAGCACTTTACTATCCTCTTAAGTTTCTTATGCTTTGGTTTTACCTTGCCCTGCCCAACCCACAGTCACCTAATTCCTATCCACATTGGAGGGCTCAGCTTGAATGGTGTCTCCTCCACAAGGCCAACCCCAACCTTCCAGCTGGAAGAAATGCATTCATATTCAGAACTCCTCCTGCAGGGAAGAGTGCGCCTCTCTTACAATTATTACAGTTTCATACCTTGCGCCGCACTTAGTTCCTGCTCTGTCTCTCCTTACACATTGCTAGCAACTGGACACAGATTCTATGAATTCTTCTTACTTCTCCTCAAAGCAATCAACAAAAACCCTTACCAACTTTTCACATTCAGTGTTCAATAAATAGTTGATAGATAAATAAATAAGAAACAGAATCGTCATATTCTGTACACCAAAACTAGGCTGTGTGAGTGTGTATGTGTATGTGTGTGTGTGCGGAGAGAAAGAGAGAGAAAGCACGAGAGAGACTCTAGATCACTAGTTTATTTTAACGCTTGCTTACTTGTTGCCACCTTCCTTTGTCATTGAAAGGGAGGGGTGAAGAAACATGAGGTATACACTACTTTCAATTCAAATCAGCAACCTAAAAATTATTTCTAAAAAATACCACCTTATATCCTGCTGATGCCCATAATTGTTGGTTTTCATGTTTTGTTTTAGTTATCTATATATTTGTCTTGTGTAATTTGGGTTCTGATGATTACAGTTCTTCTAAGATCATAGAAAAAGAATAAATAATTTTTAAAGCTATCATTTCTCATTTGCCCTGTGCCAGGCACTGTGCCAGTGGTCTGCACGCCTTCTCATCTGAAATGCTTCCCACGGCCCTCAGGGGTAGATTGTCTTCCTTCGTTACAGATGAGAAAGCTGAGGCTCAGAAAGGTACAGGAGGTTTATAAAGAGCAAAGTCAGACTTCACCCCAGATCCATCTAATTCAAAGCCTGTATTTATATACTGCCTCTCACAGGAAAAATAACCATTTATCTCAAAGGAAGGGCCCCAGGCTATAGTGTGTGTGTGGATTCCACTGCACGTGTATTAAGAAACGGATAACTGAGGCAGAGTAGCAGTCAGGGTTAGATCAGGAACTAGGAATCACACCAGTTGCTCTAACAGAGAGAATTTAACATAGAACTTTAACTAGATATAAAGTCATAACTAGATAATGTAAAAAGCAGATCAAGGACCCCAAGTTATTGAGAAGGTGATGATTGAAAGAAGCAGTTAGCACTATTAGGGTTGGGCGAGTGGAGACATTGAGTAACAAAAGGAAGAGGTTGGAGATACTAAAACTTAAAGGCCTAAAGGAGGGGCCTCATGGAGCTGTAACTCAGCTCCTGTTCCAGCTGAAAAGAAGCACCCTGGTTAGCTAGTGCTGGGGGGAAAAAAAAAAAAATCATCTATTCCTACAGGTAGAAATTTCTGCTGCCAGGGAGCAGCATTGTTGGGGAGATACTCAGGAACACAAGGCAGACAGGAACAAATCCCTTCTTCCTCATCCAGCCCCTCTAGCGCCTCCTATTGATTGAGAGTCACGGAGAAGCAGTTGACAACACAGGAATATGGCTTGCAGAATCCCAGCCCCAGCATCACGAAGATACAGAGCACAGAAGTGTGGGTTCGGAAGTGAGAAGCAATAACTTAAGTGGCGCGGGAAGGATAAATATGAAGAGAGATCTACTGAAATGTGACATCTGTGAGCTTGGGAATGAAGTCAAATAGGCCAAGATAAGCAATATAGGACAGTTCTCTTGCCTATTAAAAATAAAGGCCTCTATGTGGAACCTGAGGCAAGCCAAAGAAAGATGTGAATAGACGTCTTGACTTCAAAAATCAAATAACAGCTCAAGAAAACACCAAGACAAATTACCTGTGATCTTGAGGACAGAAAAAAAAAAAGAGTAAAATTACCATAATTGGTAAAGTGCTGTTAATTCAGACCCCGGGGAATGTTATAATGCCATCGTTTCACACTAGAGGTCACCCCCAGTAAGAAAATATAATTGTATCATCCTTTATTGTCCCCCTGTAGCTGTTACAATATTGGAGAGCTGATACTTATTGTAAAGTGATTGGATTTTTATGAGACTGACATGCTAAGCGGCTTTCTAGTCAAGTAAAATACTGCATTAAACAGAATTCACTTTCTTACTTTAGTGAGAAGCAGATATATTGACTGTATAGTACAGGAAATAATATTTATTACATGCAATCACTGACCTATTTCTAAGGTATCAACTTTAATCAGAGGTAGGTCAACCCTATTGTTAAGATACAATACATTGTATATATAGATGGGTAACAGGCACGTTTTATTTTTTAATTGGAAAAAATATTGCTTCATAATGCTGAAAAGTAAGAATACTACATGAAATAATCACATCAAATATTTCAACAAATTCATTCATCTTAGAGCTTATTGCATTAAAGGCACAGTTTAGAAAATTAAAATTTCTTTCTGTATCATTTTATGGCAAATTATGATGATTCAAGGTCATCTCTTAGAAATGGCATTCATTGGCCGGGCGCGGTGGCTCACGCCTGTAATCCCAGCACTTTGGGAGGTGAAGGCAGGTGGATCACAAGGTCAGGAGAGCGAGACCATCCTGGCTAACACAGTGAAACCCCATCTCTACCAAAAAATGCAAAAAATTAGCTGGGCGTGGTGGTGGGCGCCTATAGTCCCAGCTACTGGGGAGGCTGAGGCAGGAGAATGGTGTGAACCCAGGAAATGGAGCTTGCAGTGAGCCGAGATCGTGCCATTGCACTCCAGCCTGGGCGACTGAGCGAGACTCCGTCTCAAAAAAAAAAAAAGAAAGAAAGAAAGAAAGAAATGGCATTCATTAAAACTCTTAATGGGGGGAGGATCTTTGATAAGTACAGAATTCCCATATTTGAAAACTTTTTGAATGCACTAAAAATGAGTTGATCATGCTCTAACAAAATCATACATTAATATGACACACACCACTTTTACTTTATCTCTATGTCAAAGCTCCTTTGATACTTGCACCCTCAGCCTTCACTACCCACTAACCCTCTTTTCTGTTGTTGTTGTTTTGCTGTTGTTTGTTTGTTTGCTATTCCTACTAATATTCTGGTCTTTCTACATTATTTATTCAAAATTTCAAAACCTGACGTTTTTCTTTATGTCTTACTTCAGTTGCCATTCTTGGAGACATCAATAGCCATGTCATGTTAACCATGCAAGAGCAGAGCCCCTCAGACCCTTGGCTCTCTCACTCGCACGTGTTGTTCTCTTGCACCCCATTTCAGCCACCAACTCATATGGCCACAGCCTTTTGCTTTTTATCAAATAAATACACCTCCTTCAAAAACTTCTTCCACCACCACTGCTTGTCCTTCTAGTGCCCTTACAGATAGATAGAAAAACAGACATACAGGTACACCTACATATATTTTTATTACATTGTATTTTATTATTATATTCTTTTATCCTACTATTCTTTAGCCTCACTAATACATCTAACCCACTGATTCATTGCTTTTTCACAATCCATCACTTCTCATGCTGTGAGAAGTTCTCCTGTTGAAGCTTCCCTGTGCCCTGCCGAGATCCCGTGATCTAGAATTATAGTCATTCACTTGCTACCTGCTCCCCTCGCTTGCTCCACTTTCCTTCTACTGGTTCCTCTGGATAAACTCCATCCTCAGTTAAATCACACCATCTCTCTAGTGTATGCTTTTCTCCAGAAAGCTGAATGATACCAGGAAAAAACACAGAGCCATGCTGTCAGGTCTAAATTTGAAAATCATAACAAGAATTATTTGAAAATTATAACCAGAGAATCAAAGCGTCTCAACAATCCAAACATACTTCTGTGATATATTTGCTCACTCACCTATCAAAATAGAGTTTTAATTTCTTCTCTCCCCTCAAATCTCCAACACCACTATTCCCCCAACAAACACAGACACTCATGTTCTCAGCTAATAATGTTGCCTCATAGTTGACTGAGAAAGTGGAAGGTACTAACAGGAAACTGCCTCCATTTACCACCACCACAGCTGCTGCCCTCCCTAGATCTGTTCGCACAGCTTCTGGCTTTCCCTCCATTACAGTGAAGTGTCCTTCCCTATCTAGCCCTCCACTGGGCCAAAGACCCCACCTCCTTCCAACTTTTTATAATATCCATTCATTTCCTGGTATGATGGTTAATATTAGGTGTCAACTTGACTGGGTTGAGGTACGCCTAGACGGCTGGCGAAGCATTGTTTCTGGGTGTGTCTATGAGGGTATAGCCAGAGGAGACTGACATTTGAGTCAGTGGACTGGAAGAGGAAGACTCACCCTCAATGTGGGTGGGCACCATCCAATCAGCTACCAGGATGTCTAGAAGGAAGCAGGCTGAAAAAAGGGGGAAACGCAGCCTGCTTCTGAGGGTTTTGCTTTTTTCCACTTCTCCTGCCCTTGGACATCAGACTCCAGGTTCATTGGCCTTCGGACTCTGGGACTTGCACTGGCAGCCTCTCAAGGACTCTCAGGCCATTGACCTCAGACCGAGGGCTACACTGTCGGCTTCTCTGATTGTGAGGCTTTTGGACTGGTACTGACCCACTCTAGTGGCTTCTTTCTTTTCCTAGCTTGTAGACAGCCTATTGTGGGACTTTGCCTGTAATTGTGTAAGCCAGTTCTCCCTAATAAACTCCCTTTTCAATATACATATATCCTACTGTTTCTGTCTCTCCGGAGAACCCTCACTAATAATACACATGGTGATCAATTTCTCCCTCTCTACTGAATATATATGTTCTCCGCATCTTCATTATGTCCCACTGAAATCCATCTCCATTGACCCTCACTCAACCTCCATTGACTCCATGGTCCTCTTCCAGTTTCTGGAATATTTCTGTGCTCCTTTTCATAGAAAAAAAAGTCTTGATGGCTTATTTACAGTCTCGGTCTTCACTTCTTGTCATACCATCTTTCCTTAGCCCACTATCTTTCCTACACAATCTACTCTTCTTCCTAAGGTCATGGGTAACCATCACTGAAGTCCACCATGTTCCCAAATTTATTTGGCATTTACATTTCTTCATCTTACATTCTTGGCAAGGCTAGTCACTGTTCACCATTCAATCTTTCTTAAAACACAACCTTAATTTTTGTGACTTTACATTTTGCTGTTTTTCATCCTTATCATGAACCATTCCTTCCAAGACTCTTTTTCTGCATAGCCTACTCCCATTCAGTTCAAATTTGCAAAGTTGGAGTACCCTAGCGCCCCTCCAATCACCAATGTTCTCCATTTACAGTGGTTTTCATGTGAGAATTTATATATTCCCATGGTTTTAACTACTATCCATGTGGAAGACTCAAGTTGGTGTCTCCATCACTGAGCTCTCCATTGAGCTCTAAACTCTAAACTGTATTAACTGTAATTCTATCCCGAAATATCTAATCATCTAATCATCTTACTAACCAGTTGCAGTCATCATTGTCACCTGCAGGAATGTTCTGGTCTCCTACCTGGTTGCTTTGCTTTCACAAAAAAATTCAAACTGTCTTCTGAAATGTAAATCCTTTCATGTCACATAACACATACCCAATACACACACAAACTTAAAACCCATCATTTGCTTCTCTTTGCATTTAGAATAAAATCTAAAGCCCTTACCACTGCCTACAAGAACCAAAGACATTACCTAGTTCCACCTTTCCGGACTCAGGACCTATCACTCTCTCCCCAGCTCTTTATACTCCAGCCCAAGTAGCTTTGTTTTTATGCTTCAAGCTCGTTGTTATAAACTCAATGTTGTGTCCCCTCAACATCCACATGTTGAAGCCTAAAATCTTCATCGTGATGATATTTGGAGGTGAGGCCTTAGGGAAGTAATTAGGTCATGAAGGTGGAGTCCTCATGAATGGGAGATGAGTGCCCTTGTAAGAAGAGACAGGGAGATGATCGCTGTCTCTTCCCTGTGAGGACACAGCATAAAGGCATTCATCTGTAAACAAGGAAGAGAGCCCTCAACAGAAACTGACCATGCTGGCACCCTGATCTTGGATTTAGGACCCCCAGAACTATAGGGAAAAATGTCTGTTGTGTAAGCCCCCCCAATTTATAGTATTTTGCTAAGGCAGCGCAAGCATACTAAGACAGTCACCACACTTCCTGTGTCTCAGGGCCCTTGCCATTGTCTCTGCAGGGAAGACTCTGCCTTCAGATCTCTCTGAGACTGGTTCTTCTCCACTCAAAATTTATCTTCGTAGAGGCCCCATCAGTTTTCAACATATCACTCTGCTTTCATTTCTTCATAGCATTGATCAGTGTCTGCAACTTTCTTGCCCATTTTTGGTTGTCATTTATTTGCTTTTTTTAAACGTTTTTCTCAAGGCCAAGGACCTTGTGTATCTCGTTCCCCACTGTTTCAAGAGTCTAGACTACATAAAGCATAGTAGGCTCTAAATAAATATGTGTGGAAGGAGGGAGGGAGGGAGGGAGGGAGGGAAGGAAGGAAGGAAGGAAGGAAGGAAGGAAGGAAGGAAGGAAGGAAGGAAGGAAGGAAGGAAGGAAGGAAGGAAGGAAATAAAGGAAAGGAGAAAAGGCATAAATAAGCTATAAGGATTTTCTCATAAAGGTTATGATTCAACTACTTGTGCAGTTTTTCTAAAAACTATCTTTCCAACCTCCCCGAAGAATTTCATCACTGCAAGTTTGTGCATAACAAAGTACAGAGCACAGCTTAGCTCAGAGGCATGGCTCTGTTAAATAAAGCTAATCTGACAAGATCAGACCACTGGGGTTTGGTCATTCGCATTCTGGATGGCTGGAAAGGATGATGTGCCAAACCTCCTTGGGTACTCAGTGAACCACACTCTCCACCATCTCCCTACACACTCCAGGCAATTACCCATCTGGTTTGCCTGGCCTGCCCGGTTGTATTTGAATGAGGTTGCTCAGCTGAAAGTGATTGGTGTGTGTCCAACCTGAAAGGCAGCCTCCGGCAGTTGTATCCCAGGCCGACTTTTCATCTGCGGCCGCTCTCTCCACACAGGAGACAGAATCCTCCCAAGAAGTGGCAGGACACTGAGAGACAAAGGAGGAAAAGGGGAGCCCAAGCAAGAGTCAGGAGATCTGGGTTCTAATCCCTGCCTGTGTCTAACTCACTATGTGACTTGATCAAATCCCTGTATCCCTCTGGGTGTCTGTTTTCCCAGCTGCAAACTGCGGGGTTCATACTAGGTAATCTCTAGGAATTCCTTCCAACTCTAAAGTTCCA
This sequence comes from Theropithecus gelada, assembly GCF_003255815.1. Lineage (NCBI taxonomy): Eukaryota > Metazoa > Chordata > Mammalia > Primates > Cercopithecidae > Theropithecus > Theropithecus gelada. The sequence goes on from NC_037683.1 coordinate 94,726,595, forward strand.
GACCTGTAAACCACCAAGTGGTGAGCATTTGCCGAGTTGCAAATTCTCCAACTCAACAAGCCAATCTCCAGTTTGGAATGAGTGGCAATATTACTGTCATTTGGGGTTTTTATATTTACCCAGAACCTTATAATTACAAGGTTACCCTTACCACACCCCTTTAACACAGATGAGTGACAAACACTAATTACTCTTCTTTGCTGGAGGAGGAAGGAAGGCCCAGAATGATTAAGTGACTCACCCTGGGTTTACAAAAGCAGTGGTTGGGCAGAGACTAAATATCCATGAGCTCCTGAGTTCCAGACCTGGACTCAGGACACTAGGCCGTAGGACTTCACGGGACCACACTGGTGCTTTGCTTTACTTTGTGTTTTATTCTGAAATATATGAAAAACACTCTTGATTGCATTCTCCTTTCTGAACAATTCATTGCTATTAGTGTTAATGCAATTGGATAAAAGAGAGAAATTTATATTTACTTCAACAAACCACCTAAGAAAATTACATGTGGCCACAAAGTGAGGTATATAGGGAGAGTGTGGACTTGTCTTTGTTTTGTGAGCAAACATTTTGCTGGGTATTAAGAAATCTGGGTAGTAACAGAATAAAGATGTACAGGATTCAGTTCCACCCCCGACTATGCCACATATTAGTATGATGCTTCATTCTCTGCATCTTCGTTTTCTTATCTGTGACATGTGACTGATAGAACTTGCCCACAATATTCTTGCAAGAATGACACACGATAAGATAAGGCAGCTACCCCACTGTGTTGCTCAATTAATTGGCACCTTACTCTCTTTCCCATAATCCCTGTGGAAAAGCAAAATAGGGTTTTCCTTACCCACACTTTATACCATCTACATCCAAAGCCCCATGCCCCTCGCTATCACCTGATGCAGAAGGACTGTAGGCTGCTAAAGCAGGTGGCTAATTGCCCATGCGGTTAAGGGATGCCTGACACCTCCAGTTCCAGCCTTGCTGAGGACATGCTGTATCATAAGAAATGAATAACCAACAGTACATCATCACCTGTAACGGTGGGGTTAACCAAACTGTCCCAGGGACTATCCCAAGTACAATTAGGGAAGGCTCTATGAAAGGTTGTAAACACTTATGTGATCCTTATATGCACAAAGGATCCTTATGTGATCCTTTTGCGTATAAATGTGCACAAAGTTCTGTGATTTTTTTTTTTATGAGCAACCTTTCATGCTGCACCCAGATGTCTCTCCACTCCTCTAAATGGCCACTTCAGCCTACCTGCCCAGCTGCCTGACCCCGGTCCTTCCAACAGCAAGGGCATGTGTAGAAGCCAGAGGGTGAGAATAAAGAGATGTGAAGTAAGGAAGGGAAGGCAGTTGAATAAGGCAAATTTCTTTTCTCAGCTTATTTCCTTTTCTTACTTCTCAGAGATTCAGAAAGTAACATTTTCCAAGATCAGGCTTCTCTCTACGTGGTTAAAAATAGGAGAATTAAAAACAAAATGACAAATGAGATAAATTTATAGTGAGGTAGTTGTGTCCTTCTGATGAGGTTCACAGAGCCCTGGACTCTGTGCTACGAGATGTGTGCCAGTCTGCCCCCACCACCAGCGGGTCCCGTGATCATCTGTAGGAAGATGAATTCTCTTGAGACTCAGTGTGCTCGCCTCTGTAAAATAAGAAGGTAGGAATAAATGCCTCCGCGATACTTACTAGCACTGAAGTTCTGTGTATCCAGGAACAATATTCACAAAAACAGACACACGGTATTCACTCATGCCTTATATTCAGTGTTTGGCGGCCCTTAGGTGCAAAGATTCATAATTTATTTTCATGGCATTGTTTGATTTTTTTCTTTGAGGTAAGAATAAATTTTATTTCCTTGAAAGAAGTACAAACACATGTAGAACTACGTATTTCGACACATCCGTATCATTAAGTTCACCCAGGCATGTTAGATTAAAAAGATCCAAGAACCATGTTTTGAGAAACTGTTATAGTAATAGGAGAAAGTCCAGAAATGGCACTTTTAATAATTTGCTCTATTTATTTGTATTCTTAGATGTTTGATAATAAATATGCATATTCTACTAATTTTATAACACTTGAAGAAACCAGTCATGAAAATGTGATTTTAAAACGATTCTTCTCAAACCATATAGAGAACTTTTGAAAAACGGATTCCTGGGCTTTACTTCTTATCTATTAAATCAGACTCTCTGGGAAGGATATGTAAGTGGCCCAGATACAGGTATATTTACAAAGCCTCCAAGGTGACGCCACTGATAGCCCAGGTCTGGAAACCATAGCTAGAAAGCAGAGTCTCGGCAGCCAAGTCTGGCAAGCACTTCAGTCTCTTTCCTGAGTGCCCAGCAGAAGTAATCTTCCCTCTCACTTATGAACATCTGTGATAATCATCATGGAGAGTGGGTTTGTTTGTTAATGGGGGGAAGAAAAGCTATTTACCTAGTTTGCAAGCCAAGAGAGAGCTTAATTAATGTCAGAGCAGATATGATTTCCTCCTCTCTCCTTGCCCTAGGAACTCACAGGGATGACGAGAGGATTTTTAATTAATGTTTGAAAAGCATTCTGAGATCCCTGGATAAGAGGCACTGGAGAAGGGCAAAACATGATTTATTGTTGTTATTAATAGTAGTTATATTAATAGAAATAATGAAGTTCTTGAAAGTGATTTTTTTTTCTTTTTTTTCTTTTCTTTTTTTTTTTTTTTTTTTTAAAAAAATTTATTATAGAAAGTCCCTATGTTTTTTTTGTAAGAAAATTTGGAGAGAATGAAGGAGAAAGGAAAAAAAAGGTACAAGGGAAATAAAAACACTTTTTTCCTGTTCTATTTTTGACTTTGAAGTTCTACCATAAGAACACAATGAGTACTTCCTCTTACACTTTTCTTAGGTAAATAAAAATGCTATTTATTTCTATGGTACCAGTGAAAGATTTTGGAGGGACATAGTCATAAAGAAAGAACTTAGGGTTGAAAAGAGAAGTCCTGAATTTGGAGCTTACCATGTTGCTGTTTACTGACTCACCATTTACTGCTTATTTAACCTCGGGCAGGTCACATTATCTGGTTTTTATTATTAAAACTGGGAGATATTTTAAAATGTTCTACCCATCTCACATATTCATGTAGATGAATGGAGATGACAATGTGGAAAAATTTTAAATATCTGAATGCTGTGATACAGATTTTATTGATGATAATGATGATGATAATCATTTCATCAAATATTCAAATTGCAGGATGGTAGAAATTAATGTACATTATTTATAATAGAGTTTAAAAAAATTGTTAGTAGGCATGCAATATTTCTTTTTTATTAATATATATTTGTACATATTTATGGGATACATGTGATATTTTGTCACATGCATAAAATGTGTAATAATCAAGTCAGGATATTTAGAATATCACCTCTATCATTTATCATTTCTATATGTTGGGAACATTTCAAGTCCTCTCTTCTATTTTGAAATATACAATGCATTGTTGTTAACTATAGTCACCCTATTCTGCTATCGAACATTAGAACTTATTCCTTCTATCTAAGTATATGTTTGTACCCATTAACCAATCTATCTTTATCCCTCCCTGCCTCCTATACACATACCCTTCCTAGACTCTGGTAACTCATTCTACTCTCTACCTCCTCTACCTCCATGAGATCAACTTTTTTTAGCTCCCACGTACAAGAAAGAACATGTAATATTTGACTTTCTGGGCCACACTTATTTTACTTAACATAATGGCCTCTAGTCCCATCAATATTGCTGCAAATAATAGGATTTCATTTATTTATGGGAAAATAGTATTCTATTGTGTATATATACCATATTTTCTTTACCTCTTCATTCACTGATGGACACTGAAGTTGATTCCATATCTTGGCTATTGTGAATAATGGCTGTAATAAAAATGGGGATGCAAGTATCCCCTTGATAAACTAATTTCCTTTCCTTTGGATAAATACCGAGTAGTGAAATTGTTGGATCATATGACAGTTCTATTTTTAATTTTTTGAGAAATATCCATTATATTTTCTGTAATGGCTATACTAGTTTACATTCTCGCCCACAGTGTATTAGTTCCCTTTTCTCCACATCCTCCCCAGCATCTGTTAATTTCAGTCTTTTTTATAATAATCATTCTAACTGGGGAAAATGATATCTCATTGTGGTTTTATTTGCATTTCCCTGGTGATCAGTGATGTTGCGACTTTTTTATAAACCAGTTGGTCATTTGTATGCCTTCTTTTGAGAAATATCTATTCATGTCCTTTCCCCACTTTTTAATGAGTTTTTTTGTTGTTGTTGTTAATTTCCTGAATATTCTGAATATTAGACCCCTTTCCAGATGAGCAGTTTGCAAATATTTCTCACATTCAACAAGTTGTCTCTTCACTCTGTTGATTGTTTCCTTTGCTGCACAGAAGCTTTTTAGTGTGAGATAATTTCATTTGTCTATTTTTGGTTTTGGTGCCTGTAATTTTGAGGACTTAGCCATAAAATCTTTTCCTTGCCCAGTATCCTGAAGCATTTCTTCTTTGTTATCTTCTAGTAGTTTTACAGTTTGGAGTCTTACATTTAAGTCTTTAATCTACCTTATTTTTTTATATGGTGAGAGACAGTGGTCAAGATTCATTTTTCAGCATACAGATATCCAGTTTCCCCAGCACCATTTATTGAATAAAATCTGTTTTCTCCAATGTATGTTCTTGCTGCCTTTGTTAAATTAGTTGGTTGAAAATATGTGGATTTATTTATGGATTCTCTACTTTGTTCCATTGGTCTAACTGCCAGTTTTAATCCCAATACCATGCTGTTTTGGTTACTATAGTTTTGTAATGCATTTTATAGTTAGCAGTGTGATGTCTCCAGCTTTGTTATTTTTCTTCAGGATTGCTTTGGCTATCTGGGCTCTTTTTTTGGTTTCATACAAATTTTAGGTTTTTATTTCTGTAATAAATGTGGTTGGTATTTTGATAGGGATTGCATTGAATCTGTAGGTTGCTTGAGGTAATATGGCCATTTTAACAATACTAATTCTTCTGATCCATGAGCATGGATGTCTTCCTATTTGTATATATCCGCTTAATTTATTTCATTTTGTCATTTTTGTTATAGATATCTTTCAATTCTTTGGTTAAATTTATTTCTAGGTATTTTATGTATTTATGTAGCTATAGTAAATGGGATTGCCATCTTGATTTCCTTTTCAGCTAGTTTGTTATTTGTGTATAGAAATGCTACAAATTTTTGCAAGTTGATTTTGTACCCTGCAAACTTACAGAATTTGTTTATCAGGTCTAAGAGCTTTTTGTTGAATTCAGACATGAAGCCATCTGGTCCTGGGCTTTTCTGCCTTGGAAGGTTTTTTATTATTTTATGATCCTTTCTATTTCTGAGGCATCTGTTGTAATTTCTTCACTTTCATTATTGATTTTATTTATTTGGGTCTTCTTTCTTTATTTCTTAGACTAAGGGTTTGCATTAAAAAAAAAAACTCTCGGTTTTATTTTTTCTACAGTTTTTATGTTCTCTACCTGATTTATTTATGTTCTGATTTTTATTATTTACTTCCTTCTGCTAATTTGGGGCTTAGTATGTTCTTCTTTTTCTAGTTACTTGACGTATAATGTTAGATTATTTGCTTCAGAGTTTTCTTCTTTTTTAATGCAGGCATTTATTGATATGACTGTCCCTTTTAGAACTGCTTTTACTGCATAACATAGGTTTTGACATGTTCTGTTTCCCTTGTCATTTGTCTCAAGATGTTTTTAGCATCACTTTTATTTACTCTTTGACACATCGATTGTCTAGGAGCACGTTGGTTAATTTCTACATATTTGTGAATTTGTTAAGATTTCTTTTGTTACTGATTTCTAGTTTCACACCATTGTGCTCTGAAACAATACTAGATATAATTTCAATCTTCAATTCATTAAGACTTGTTTTGTGGACTAACATGGTCTATCCTAGAGAATGTGCCATACTGAAGAAAAATGTATATTCTGATGTTGGCTGGAGAGTTCTGGATATGACTGTTAGGTCCATTTGGTCAAAAGTACAATTTAAGTCCAGTATTTTCTTATTAATTTTCTGTCTGGTTGATCTATTCGTTGTTGAAAGAGGGGTACTGAAGTCCCCTATTACTGTGTTGCTATTTATGGAATTCTCATAATGTAAAAATGTGTTTCCTTAATGGTGTCCTGTTAAGTTCCACAGGTTGTCTTTACTGTTTTTATTCTTTCTTTTTTTTCTGTTATTAAGTCATTTTAAATGATTTATCTTTAAGTTCACAGATTACTTCTTCTGCTTGATCTAGTCTGCTATTAAAGCTCTCAATTGTTTGATTTCATTGACTGAATTCTTCAGCTCCAAGATTTCTGTCTGGTTCTTTTTCTATTATTTTTGAGATGGAGTTTCACTGTTGTTGCCCAGGCTAGAGTGCAATGGCGTGGTCTCAGCTCACTACAACCTCCACCTCCTGGGTTCAAGCGATCCTCCTGCCTCAGCCTCCCAAGTAGCTGGGATTACAGGCACCTACCACCATCCTTGGTTAATTTTTATATTTTTAGTAGAGGTGGAGTTTCATCATGTTGGCCAGGCTGGTCGCAAACTCCTGACCTCAAGTGATCCACCCACCTCGGCCTCCCAAAAAGGTGGGATTACAGGCATGAGCCACTGTACCCAGCTGGTTTTTTTTGTTTGTTTCTTTCTTTCTTTCTTTCTTTTGAGACAGAGTCTTGCTCTGTCACCCAGGCTGGAGTACAGTGGGGTGATCTTGGCTCACTGCAAGCTCCACCTCCCAAGTTCACACCATTCTCCTGCCTCAGCCTCCTGAGTAGCTGGGACTACAGGCGCCCACCACCACACTCAGCTAATTTTTTTGTATTTTTAGTAGAGATGGGGTTTCACTGTGTTAGACAGGATGGTCTCGATCTGCTGACCTCGTGATCTGCCTGCCTTGGCCTCCCAAAGTACTGGGATTACAGGTGTGAGCCACTGCGCCTGGCCCCAGCCAGTTCATTTTTATGATATCTATATCTTGTTGAATTTTTCATTCAGATCATGAATTGTTTCCTGATTTCATTGAATTGTTTGTTTTCTCTTGGGTCTCACTGAGTTTTCTTAAGATAATTATCTTGAATTTCTTGTCAGGCAATTTGTAAATTTTCATTTCTTTGGGATTAGTTACTGGGCAATTATTGTGTTCCTTTGGTGGTATCATGATTCCTTGCTTTTTAAAATGTGTCTTGTGTTTCTGCATTGATGTTTGCCCATCTGGTGGTACAGTTAACTCTTCCAAACTTCACAGAATGAGTTCTATAGGGGAAGACTATCTCTTGCAGACTGACTCAGGGGTGCCAGTTGGGCAGGATGTGGTGGCTCTGGTTTCACTTAGGCACAGTGGTATAGTCTTCATGAAGCTTCTTCAGTTATGATCAACATTAGCAATGACTATAAGTACCTCAGTGGTCTATGCTACAGGAGTTTGTGGTTGTGACAGTGGCTGTGTTATTATAGAGCAATTACTTTAGGGATCCTAACAGGATATGACAATAGGCCAGGTTCTGTGAGGTTAGGTGCAGTGGTAGCAAAGACCCAGGAATGGCAAGTTGCCACTGTAGCTTGGGCCCCAGGGGCAGGAAGCAGCACAGTGCTGACTCTACTACTTGGAGAGGCAAGATGTATCAGTATCTCAGACTGCACAGGACTAGTCCATTTCCAGGTAGGTGGAATACTGTGGCTGTTAGGCCTGGAGGACAGTTCAGCCAAGGCTCTGATTTTCTAGGACATGAGGAGTTACATCTGATTGACCACAGAAAGTGTGGCTACACAGGTAAGCAGAATCTCTGGATCCCTGGGGGTGGGGCACTGTGTCAACTGTGATGCTGGAAGGTGCAGTTGCTCTGGTGTGCCAAAGGCTTGGAGCCTTGGGAGGTCAGGTGTTGCATCACCTGCCAGATGGGGAATGAGACTACTCCAGAGTGCAGGAGACCTGGAGTCCCTGGGAGATAAGACATTGTATCTGCTCTGGGGCCAGAGTGAAACTGCTCCAGTGCCCCAAAGGCCTGAAGTCCCTGAAGCAGGAGCACTACTTCAACTGTGGCTCCAAGGGTCACAACTGCTCTTATGTGCAGAAGGCCTGAGGTCCCCAGTGGGTGAGGTGCTGTGTTGGCTGTGATGACAGGGGTGTAACTGCTCTGATATTTCAAGGCTTCAGGTCCCTGAGGATGGAGAATCACTTCAGCTCAACCCTGTGGGGAGGTTGAGCCAGGAACTGAGATGAGGAGGATGAAGCAGATTTGTAGTAACTTGGCCATAGGAAGTAGGTTATAGCAGCAACTCTGCTCAGGGATGGCACACTATCAGGTAGGCACAGTGCAGTGGCATCTGAGCCTCAGAGATGGAGAGACAGAGGGCTGCAGTGGTGCCCCAGAGCAGGACATACTCTATCAGGGGTTCAATTTTAAGATGGCACAGAGCAGTAACAGCATGGGTCACTGGGAGGCAAGGCACAGCATTGGCTCTTTCTCTGGGGGTAGCTCAGCATGTAGACTCCCAGGAGCTCCCTCAGCTGGACTCAGAACCTATGAGGACTGTAGGAATCTCTAGTAGCAAATACTACAGGTGTCCACAGTGGTGATGGTTGCTGCTGGGGTCCTCTGGCTTACCTTTTTCCCTACAGGGAGAAATCCCTACTAGTTCTGAGCTGATCCTGACTGAGGGGATGGAGTGGCTGAGGCAGGTTGTTTCTTCCCTTCTCTTTGTGACTGTCTTGGGTTTCTGTGCTCTACAGGATTTCTGCTGCATCTTTGCTGTTCTCCTTTAAAGGTGATCTCCTTTCATTATTTTGGTCAAAACATAGTTTATTTGTTGTTTGAATTTTTTTATGGAGTAGGGAGAGTGCAAGGAATTTCTAGTCAGCCATCTTCATAACATCATTCTATGATGGACTTTTTAAATATAATTTTTGTTTTATGAAGTAAAATTTTTCTATAAGGTATATAATACAAAACAGCTTTAGGAAGTTTAGAAAGTTAAATAGTTCCTCAAATCTTACAATAAAAAGCACCTAGCTCCTGCCTGTCCCTCCCACCCCAGTCCTTCCTCCCAGAGATGCTCCTTTTCAATTCTTCTAAAAGTTGTTTCTTTTTTCTATAAGTATAGTTAGTTTAACTTTTGCTAAAATAAATATTTACAGCAGAGAGGGTTCCAAGATGGCCCAATAGGAACAGCTCCAGTCTACAGCTCCCAGCGTGAGTGACACAGAAGATGGGTGATTTCTGCATTTCCAACTGAGGTACTGGGTTCATCTCACTGGGGTTTGTTGGACAGTGGGTGCAGCCCATGGATTGTCAGCCAAAGCAGGGCGGGACATCGCCTCACCTGGGAAGCACAAGGGGTTGGGGAATTCCCTTTCCTAACCAAGGGAAGCTGTGACAGATGGTACCTGGAAAATTGGGACACTCCCAGCATAATACTGCATTTTTCCAATGGTCTTAGCAGACAGCACACCAGGACATTATATCCTGCGCCTGGCTCAGAGGGTCCCATGCCCATAGAGCCTTGCTCACTGCTAGCACAGCAGTCTGAGATCGAACTGCAAGGTGACAGTGAGACTCAGGGAGGGGTGTCCACAATTGCTAAGGCTTGAGTAGGTAAACAAAGTGGCCAGGAAGTTCAAACTGAGTGGAGCCCACCATAGCTCAAGGAGGCCTTCCTGCCTCCGTAGACTCCACCTCTAGAGGCAGAGCATAGCTGAACAAAAGGCAGCAGAAACTTCTGCAGACTTAAACGTCCCTGTCTGACAGCTTTGAAGAGAGTAGTGGTTCTCCCAGCATGGAGTTTGAGATCTAAGAACAGACAGACTGCCTCTTCAAGGCATGAGTAGCCTAACTGGGAGACACCTCCCAGTAGAGGCCGACTGATACCTCATACAGCCAGGTGCCCCTATGAGATGAAGCTTCCAGAAGAAGGATCAGGCAGCAACATTTGCTGTTCTGCAGCCTCCACTGGTGATACCCAGGCAAACAGGGCCTGGAGTGGACCTCCAGAAAACTCCAACAGACCTGCAGCTGAGGGTCCTGACTGTTAGAAGGAACACTAACAAACAGAAAGGACATCCACACCAAAATCCCATCTCTAGGTCACCATCATCAAAGACCAAAGGTAGATAAAACCACAAAGATGGGGACAAAACAGAGCAGAAAAGCTGAAAATTCCAAAAATCAGAGTGCCTCTTCCCCTCCAAAGGAACGCAGCTCCTTGCCAGCAACACACCAAATTGTAAAGACCATTGATGCTATGAAGAAACTGCACCAACTAATGAGCAAAATAACCAGCTAACATCATAATGACAGGATCAAATTCACACATAATAATATTAACCTTAAATGTAAATGGACTAAATGGTCCAATTAAAAGACACAGACTGGCAAATTGTGTAAAGAGTCAAGACCCATCAGTGTGCCGTATTCAGGAGACCCATCTCATGTGCAGAGACACACATAGGCTCAAAATAAAGGGATGTAGAAAGATCTAATAAGCAACTGGGAAGAAAAAAAAAAAAAAGCAGGGGTTGCAATCCTAGTCTCTGATAAAACAGACTTTAAACCAACAAAGACCAAAAGAGACAAAGACGGCCATTACATAATGGTAAAGGGATCAATTCAACAAGAAGAGTTAACTATCCTAAATATATATGCACCCAAAACAGGAGCACCCAGACTCATAAGGTAAGTCCTTAGAGACCTACAAAGAGAATTAGACTCCCACACAATAATAATGGGAGACTTCAACACCCCACTGTCAACATTAGACAGAACAACGAGACAGAAAGTTAACAAGGATATCCAGGACTTGAACTCAGCTCTGCACCAAGCAGACCTAGTAAACATCTACAGAACTCTCCACCCAAAATCAACAGAATATACATTTCTCTCAGTACCATGTTGCACTTATTCCAAAATTGACTACATAGTTGGAAGTAAAGCACTCCTCAGCAAATGTAAAAGAACAGAAACTATAACAAACAGTCTCTCAGACCACAGTGCAAAGAAATTAGAAATCAGGATTAAGAAACTCACTCAAAACTGCACAACTACGTGGAAACTGAACAACCTGCTTCTGAATGACTACTGGGTAAATAACTAAATGAAGGCAGAAATAAAGATGTTCTTTGAAACCAATGAGAACAAGACACAACATACCAGAATCTCAGGGACAGATTTAAAGCAGTGTGTAGAGGGAAATTTATAGCACTAAATACCCACAAAAGAAAGCAGGAAAGATCTAAAATAGACACCCTAACATCACATTTAAAAGAACTAGAGAATCAAGAGCAAACACACTCAAAAGCTAGCAGAAGGCAAGAAATAACTAAGATCAAAGTAGAACTGAAGGAGATAGAGACACAAAACCCCTTCAAAAAACCAATGAATCCAGGAGCTGGTTTTTTGAAAAGATCAACAAAATTGATAGACCACTAGCAAGACGAATAAAGAAGAAAAGAGAGAAAAATCAAATAGACACAATAAACAATGATAAAGGGGATATCACCACCGATCCCACAGAAATACAAACTGGCATCACAGAATACTATAAACACCTCTACACAAATAAACTAGAAAATCTAGAAGAAATGGATAAATTCCTGGACACATACACTCTCACAAGACTAAACCAGGAAGAAGTTGAATTCTTGAATAGAGCAATAACAGGCTCCTAAATTGAGGCAATAATTAATAGCCTACCAACCAAAAAAAGTCCAGGACCAGATGGATTCTCAGCTGAATTCTACCAGAGGTACAAAGAGGAGCTGGTACCATTCCTCCTGAAATTATTCCAATCAATAGAAAAAGAGGGAATCCTCCCTAACTCATTTTATGAGGCCAGCATCATTCTGATACCAAAGCTTGGCAGAGACACAACAAAAAAAGAGAATTTTAGACCGATATCCTTGATGAACATCGATGCAAAATCCTCAATAAAATACTGGCAAACCAAATCCAGCAGCACATCAAAAAGCTTATCTACCACAATCAAGTTGGCATCAATCCTGCGATGCAAGGCTAGTTCAACATACACAAATCAATAAATGTAATCCAGGATATAAACAGAACCAAAGACAAAAACCACATGATTATCTCAATAGATGCAGACAAGGGCTTTAACAAAATTCGACAGCCCTTCATGCTAAAAAATCTCAATAAACTAGGTATTGATGGGATGTATCTCAAAATAAAAGAGATATTTATGAGAAACCCACAGCCAATATCATACTGCATGGGCAAAAACTGGAAGCATTCCCTTTGAAAACTGGCACAAGACAGGGATGCCCTCTCTCATCACTCCTATTCAACATAGTGTTGGAAGTTCTGGCCAGGGCAATCAGGCAGGAGAAAGAAATAAAGGGTATTCAGTTAGGAAAAGAGGAAGTCAAATTGTCCCTGTTTGCAGATGACATGATTGTATATTTAGAAAACCCCATCATCTCAGCCCAAAATCTCCTTAAGCTGATAAGCAACTTCAGCAAAGTCTCAGAATACAAAATCAATGTGCAAAAATCACAAGCATTCTTATACACCAGTAACAGAGTCAAATCATGAGTGAACTCCCATTCACAATTGCTTCAAAGAGAATAAAATACCTAGGAATCCAACTTACAAGGGATGTGAAGGACCTCTTCAAGAAGAGTGACAAACCACTTCTCAACGAAATAAAAGAGGACACGAACAAATGGAAGAATATTCCATGTTCATGGACAGGAAGAATCAATATCGTGAAAATGGCCATATTGCCCAATATAATTTATAGACTTAATGCCATCCCCATCAGTCTACCAAGAACTTCCTTCACAGAATTGGAAAAAACTACTTTAAAGTTCATATGGAACCAAAAAAGAGCCCGCATTGCCAAGACAATCCTAAGCCAAAAGAACAAAGCTGGAGGCATCACGCTACCTGACTTCAAACTATACTATAAGGCTACAGTAACCAAAACAGCATGGTACTGGCACCAAAACAGACATAGACCAATGGAACAGAACAGAGCCCTCAGAATTAATACCACACATCTACAACCATCTTTGACAAAACTGACAAAAACAAGACATGGGGAAAGGATTCCGTATTTAATAAATGGTGCTGGGAAAACTGGCTAGCCATATGTAGAAAGCTGAAACTGGGTCCCTTCCTTACATCTTACACAAAAATTAATTCAAGATGGATTAAAGATTTAAATCTTAGATCTAAAGCCAGAAAAGCCCTAGAAGAAAACCTAGGCAATTCCATTCAGGACACAGGCATGGGCAAGGACTTCATGACTAAAACACCAAAAGCAATGGTAACAAAAGCCAAAATTGACAAATGAGATCAATTAAATTTAAGAGCTCCTGCACAGCAAAAGAAACTACCATTGGAATGAACAGGCAACCTATAGAATGGAAGAAAATTTTTACAATCTACCCATCTGACAAAGGCTAATATCCAGCATCTACAAAGAACTTAAAAAAATTTACAAGAAAAAATCAGACAACCCCATCAAAAAGTGGGCAAAAGATATGAACAGACACTTCTCAAAAGAAGACATTTATGCAGCCAACAGACATATGAAAAAATACTCATCATCACTGGCCATCAGAGAAATGCAAATCAAAACCACAATGAGATACCATCTCACACCAGTTAGAATGGCGATCATTAAAAAGTCAGGAAACAACAGGTGCTAGAGAGGATATGGAGAAATAGGAACGCTTTTACACTGTTGGTGGGACTGTAAACTAGTTCGACCATTGTGGAAGACAGTGTGGCAATTCCTCAAGGATCTAGAATTAGAAATACCATTTGACCCAGCCATCCCATTATTGGGTATATACCCAAAGGATTATAAATCATGCTGCTATAAAGACACATGTACACGTATGTTTATTGTGGCACTATTCACAATAGCAAAGACTTGGAACCAACCCAAATGTCCATCAGTGATAGACTGGATTAAGAAAATGTGGCACATAATACACTATGGAATACTATGCAGCCATAAAAAAGGATGCGTTCATGTCCTTTGTAGGGACATGGATGAAGCTGGAAACCTTCATTCTGAGCAAACTATCGCAAGGACAGAAAACCAAACACTGCATGTTCTCACTCATAGGTGGGAATTGAACAATGAGAACACTTGGACAGAGGGTGGGGAACATCACACACCAGGACCTGTCATGGGGTGGCAGAAGGGGAGGGATAACATTAGGAGAAATACCTAATATAAATGACAAGTTAATGGGTGCAGCACACCAACATGGCACACGTATACATGTGTAACAAACCTGCATGTTGTGCACATGTGCCCTAGAACATAAAGTAAAATAAAAAAAAATTTACTAATAAACATAATTATGGCTGCTAAATATTATTTCTGAGCCACTTAATATGCCATGATTACATTTCCATTCTTATACAATTTCTTTATTTTTCCTAAAGTTATTAATTACCTAACATTTATAAAATTTACTTAGATTTCTCTCTACTTTATAGTGATTCTCCCTATAGACTCTTGCAGAGCTATGAATCTCCTTTTAATGCTATTATGTGTTCCACATTGTCAAATGCATGAGATAATGTAGCATTTCTTTCTCTCTTTTTTCCCTAGATACTTGCTTCCTCAAGTTTTCTGTCTTCCTCCTATAATTGACGCTGACTATCTCTAAGCCTGCAGCATAGCTATTTTCCTACCCGTTCCTTTTGCCATCTTTGGAACTTTCCTTAACCTTCCTCCTGTGTTGGATTCCTTGTGTCATCGATTTCACAGCTCACTCTTTTTTTATTTACTCATTACTATGGTAAATATTCTCCATCAGCCTCTTGAGAAACGATATATAGGAAATGTTAAGTGTCAAGTCCTTTCATATTTCAAAATGTCGATATTCTACCTTCACAGTTGACTAATGGCATTTGGATGGTTTCCAATTTTCCTCTCTTACAAACTCATGCTTCAGTTAAGATTCTTGTAACATCTCCAACCACAAGTGGATAACTCTTTCTGTTATATGCAGTTAGATGTAAAACTGTTGGATGTTAAAATAGGAATAACTTTAATTAGATAAGATATTGCCAAATTGTTCTCTAAAGTAATTTCTACCAATTCATACCTCATGAGGAACTTTAAAGTGTTCCCATTTAGGTTATTTTTAATTCATTATGCTGGCCACTCAGTGAGCCCTTTCAATCTGGAGATCCATGTCCTTTAGTGCCAAGAAAATATCTGGCAGTATTATCTTAAGAGTTTTTTTCTCAATTTTTACTCTTCCTGGAAGTTGTAATTGATAAATTCAGACCAACCCTCTAAATACATTATCTGATTTTCTTGCTTTTATTCTTACATTGTTCTTTAAGTTTTTACCATTTAGCTTTATCATCCCTCTTTAATATATGTTTTTTAATTGACAAATAAAAACTGTATATACTGATTATGTACATCAGGAGTCCCCAACCCCCAGACTATGGACCGGTACCAGTCTGTGGCCTGTTAGGAACTGGGCCACACAGCAGGAGGCGAGCGGCGAGTGAGGGAGGCATCATCTGTATTTACAGCTGCTCCCTGTCACTCACATTATTGCCTAAGCTCCACCTCCTGTCAGATCAGTGGAGGCATTAGATTCTCACGGGAGTGCAAACCCTATTGTGAACTGCACATGCAAGGGATCTAGGTTGTACACTCCTTATGATAATCTAATGCCTGATGATCTGTCACTGTCTCCCATCATCCCCAGATGGGACAATCTAGTTGCAGGAAAACATGCTCAAGGCTTTCACTGATTCTACATTATGATGAGTTGTATAATTATTTCATTGTATATTATAATGTAATAATAATAGAAATAAAGTGCACAGTAAATGTAATGTTCCTGAATCACTCTGAAACCATCCCTCTCCTCCGGCCTGTGGAAAAATTACATTTCACAAAACCAGTCCCTGCAGCCAAAAGGCACTGATGTATATGATGTTTTGAAATATGTATACATCATGGAATGGTTAAACCAGGCTAATTAACACAGGTATATTAATTCCTTTATCATTTGTTTGTGATGAGACACTTAAAATCTACTCTCTTAGCAATTTTCAAGCATATAATACGTTGTTATTAACTATGGTCACCATGTTGTACAATAGATCTTGAACTTATTCTTCTGTTTAACTGAAAATTTTGTGTCCTTTGACCAAAATGTATTTGTCTGACATTTGTACACCTTCTTTGTCTTGGAAAATTTTCCAACTTTTTTTCTTTATTGGAAATTTTTAACTTGAGTTAGTATATTTTCCCAGATCCTTTTCTTCTTTGCTAATAACTTTTTTCCAAAATCATCTTGTAGCCTCTTCGTGGAGGAAACGTATTTTCTCATATTTCTAAGGATATTGATTATAGTTGGATTTTTTCTTCTCTATGTTTTCTATGATGTATCTGTTTTATTTCTAAATTCCTTTTACCTTATTTATTCTTTCTTTTGATCAGAATTGTTTCTTAAACATCTGGCAATCCTTGGGTCCTCCTTCATATTTTAGAATGATGCACTCAAAAATATATGGGAGCCTTTGTAGCCACTGGCTGAGTTTGACAACCAGTAGGCTTTAACAGAGGGTGCACAAAGACTTCTATTAGTACTTCTATCTCTCGCCTTCACTATGGATCAACAACATTCTCTACTATACTTGTCCCTTACTCTGGATTCTCTCTGATCCAGAAATAAACTGGTTTCCTTCTGATCCAGAAAATAAACTTCAGGTCTCCTTAGGAATGTACTATGGGAAGGGAAGATCCTGGTAGGATAAAGGATAATTTGGCATCACATATTTAACTATCACCCTAAATGAATCTGATGTATATGAATATTCAAAGACAATAATTTGAGAAATACTAAAAACAGTGATCAAAAAGTACTTCCAGCTCTAAAATTATAGTTCTGTAATACAAAGCAGCAACAATATGACTAATATATTAATTGGTATTTTATATTCTTTCATCAAGGATTAGCATGCTAATAAGATTCCAAAAAGGGCAAAGATGTTACTAAATTATTTTAAAATCTCTTTTAATGCTAACAAATTCTTAAAATGCTTGGCTGCTTTTGTTTCTCTGAATATAATATGAGATAGATGAGCAAAACTAGATTTAAAACTGTGGCAATGAACTCACTATAACTTAGCATAATCGTGCTCTTGTGATTCTTTTACAACATGTTTTGACTTTTACAGTAGTCTTGCACAGAGACAAACTTGAGCAGAAACCAAGTCCATTCCTCAGACAGTAACACTCTGAATTTTGCTAAGCTACTTTCTAATTTTATTTATAATAATAATTTTGGTTTTGCCAAAAGTGACTGATTACTAATATTGCTATCATTTATATTGTAACCCTAAATGGTCTTCCTCCAAACTTAATTTCCTCTTCTCAATATTCTATTCTTGATGTCTCAAACTTCCTCCTCTTCTTCTTTCAAACTTAAAGAGAGGTCATCTATCTTGGAAAACATAGAAATTGACTTCTTTCTACAAATTCCTCTGAATCCCACTTTATTTATCTCCTTAGTTTTCATTCACTACCAAGTGACTAATTTACTTCTATTGCCTCTAACTTTTTGCAGTTTAATTCCTGCCTCACCCCAGAAACCAAACCCTTTATAGTGATGGTTTTGTCACTTTTCTGCTCGGTTGCCTGGGCTTCCTCAACAAATATCATGTCCTGAGTGCCAACTTCAGCTCCTATATTGAAATCTTTGCTTAAGTAGTTTGCCCTGCTAACAATGCGTACTTTTCTCACTAGCTGTTCAAATCATGCCAATTCTTGAAGGTATGGGTTACAATTTTCACACTAATAGAAGCCATGACAATTAAAAGTACTCTTTTAATTTCTTCCTTTTTATTCTACTAACGTGACAGTTCCACATACTACCATAAATTATCTTTGCATGTATTTATATTTTGTCCCTTAAATAAATTGGAAACTTCCTGGAGACAAAACTTTTATTTCCTGTATACTAAGTTAATTTTTTAAAACTTACAGTTAATTAAAAATGCATTTAGCAGTCTAAAATTACTTTGTTCGTTCCAGAACAATTTATTTGATTGGCCTTTATAGCAAAACTGAAAAGTAAATCAGCCAAAACTGTTTTTTAACTTGACAAAATGCTTAGTTTAAGAGGTTCACCTTCCCAGAAATGTGGTTCCCAGAGTACTTGCAGTTATTTAATTGTAAAGGAGACAGATAAATTAATTTCATTGTACAAATTTATCAATTTCTGAAAGTGATGAAGATGACATTTTCAAAGAATATCAGAGACTTATAAAAACCTAGAGAGAAAATCCCACTATATGATCAATGATATAAAAGAACTGCAAATCAAAAATACATTTTATTCAAAAGATTATCATACATGAAATTCACAAACATGTCAAAATTAAGCAAGACACCTGTAAGCAACCAAGGGATCAGAGAATAAATCACAAAGTAAATTAGAAAAGATTTTGAAATGAATAAAAATAAAAACATAACATGTTAAAACTTAAGGAATGTTGCCAAAGCAGTACTTAGAGGCAAATTTATAACTATAAAAGCCTTTATTTTAAATGAAAAAGAAAATCTCAACTCAACAATCTACCTTTCACTTTGAGACACTAGAAAAAGAATAGCAAACTAAATCAAGTAGAAGGAGGGAAATAATAATTATCATAGTGGAAATAAGTGAAACATAGGATAGAAAACAATATAAGAAAGCTACAAAACCAAAATTTTTCCTTGAAATGATAAACAAAATTGAAAAATCTTTAGGTCAATTGACCAAAAGAAAAAAACCAAAGACTCAAATTACTAAAATCAGGAATTAAAAGGTACCTTTACAAAAATAAAAATGATTATAAGTGAACACATTCCACACTAGCAAATTAGATAACCTAAATGCAATGGACCATATATCTTTAAAATATACAACTATTGAAAATGACTCAAGAAGAAATAGAATACCTGAATAGACCTTTAATAAGTAAAGAGAATGAATTAGTAGTTTTAAAACTTTCTACAGAGAGAAGCCAAGTACTAGATGGTTTCACTGTTAAAATCTACCAAACATTTAAAAATTAACACCAATCCTTCATAAATTTTCTGGAAAGAAGGAAAGAAGGAAAAAGAGAAAGACAGAGAGAGAAGGGAGAGAGGGAGGGAGGGAGGGAGACAACGGACACTTCTTATCTCATTCTGAGGTCAATATTATCTTGATACCAAAACCAAACAAAGATACTACAAGAAACCTATAAACCAATATTTGTATAAATATAAATGCAAAAATCCTCAACAAAATACTAGCGATCCAAATCTAGTGACATAGAATGAATTATATACACCATGACAAATGGGATTTATCATAGGAATACATACAAAATGAATTATATATACCATGACAAATCTGCTTAATTTTGACATGTTTGTAAATTTCATATATAGTGATCTTTTGAATAACATGTATTTTCGATTTGCAGTTCTTTTATATCATTGATCATATAGTACTTGATTTTATCTCTAGGATTTTTACAAGTCTCTGACATTCTTTGAAATGTGAAAATCCATCGATGGTAATATGTCATATTGATAGGATAAAGAACAAAAGCTGCATGATCACTAAATAGATTCAGGAAAAGCACTTAATATAATTCAACCTTATTTCATGATAAAAATACTCACGTAACTAGGAATTAAAGGGAACTCCTTAACCTTATAAGGGTGTACATGAAAAACTCACTGCTAACATTATAGTAAATGGTGAAAGAATGAATGCTTTCCCTCAAAGATCAAGAATAAGATGCTGATGTCTACTCCCATCTTTTGTATTAAACATTGTACTGGAGGTTGTATCCAGGGATATTATGCAACAAAAAGAAATACAAGGCATCCAGACTGGGACAGAACACTTAAATCTATATCTATTCATAAATGACATCATGTTGTATATAGAATATTCTTTAAAAATGCACACACAAAAACAAAAAACTACTAGAACTTATAAACAAGTTTAGTATTTATTGCAGAATAGACAATTGCAAAATACACAATTAATATGCTAAGTCAATTACATTTCTATACACTAGCAACAAGCAGTCCAAAATCAAATTAAGAAATTAATTTAACTTACAATAGCATCAGACATGAATTTAAAACTTGAGAATACATTTAACAATATAAATATAAGACTTGTGCACTGAAAACTACAAAAATCATTGAAAAAAATTAAAGAAGGTATAAACAAATTGAAAGATATTTCATGTTCATGGATCAGAAGACTTAATACTGTTAAGATGTCATTGTTCCCCAAATTAATCTACAGATTCAATGTAAACCCTAGTAAAATTCCATCTACCTTTTGTTCAGAAATTGGCAAGCTGATCCTAAAATTCACATGGAAATATAAGGGAGCCAAAATAACCAAACAATCTTGTAAAAGAACAAAGTTGGAGAACTCACACTCCCTGATTTCAAAACTTACTATGAAGTTACAATAATGAAGATAATGTAGTATTCACATAAGGACAGACATACATATCAATGGAAAGTCCAGAAATCAACTCTTACATTTATGTTCAATTGATTTTTGACAGAAGTGCCAAATAGATTTGATAAGGAAGAAATGGTCTTTTCAACAAATGATGCTGAGATAACTGTATATCCATATGCAAAAGAATGAACTCAGACTCTCATTTAGAACCATATACAAATATTAATATAAAATGGATTATAGGTCTAAATGTAAGAGATAAAACTATAAAACGCTTTTAAAAATATTCGGGGTAAATCTCTTTGACCTTCGTTTTAACAATGTTTTCCTCGAAGTTACACCAAAAGCACAATAATGACAACAACAAAAACAGACAAATTAGATGTTATCAAAATTAAAGATTTTGTGCATCAAAGTACATTATTCATGAAATGAAAAGACAATCCACAGAATAGGAGAAAATGTATGCTAATCTTATATGTGATAAATGTCTTATATGCAGAATATATAAAGAATTCTTACAATTCAACAATGAAAACACAAATAACCCACACAGAGAATTTGAATAAACATTTTTCCAGGCCGGGGGTGGTGGTTCACATCTGTAATCCTAGCATTTTGGGAGGCCGAGGCAGGTAGATCACTTGAGGTCAGGAGTTCAAGACCAGCCTGGCCAACATGGTGAAAACCATCTCTACTAAAAATACAAAAATTAGCTGGGCATGGTGGTATGTGTCTGTAATTCCAACTACTCGGGAGACTGAGGCACAAGAATCACTTAAACCCGGGAGGCAGAGGTTGCAGTGAGCTGAGATTGGGCCACTGCACTCCAGCCTGGGCTACAGAGCAAGACTCTGTCTTAAAAAAATAAAAAATAAAAAAAAAATTCTCAAAAGAAGATATATAAATTCCCAATAAGCACATAAAAAGATGGTCAACATCATTAGTCATCATGGAAATGCAAATCAAAACCACAAGGAGGTGCCACTTAACAACCACTAAGATTGCTAAAATAAAAAAGACAAATAATAACAAGTGCTGGCAAGAATTTGGAGACATTAGAACCCTCACACATTGTTGGTGGAATTATAAATGATGGAATCACTTTGGAAAACAATTTGGCAGTCTTTCAAAAGTTTAAACACAGTGTTACCACATAAGCTGGCAATTTTACTCCTAGGTACATACCCAAGAGAATTGAAAACATATGTCCACACAAAGACTTGTACAAAAAATTTTTATGGTAGCATTATTCATAACAGTCGAAAAATGAAAATGCTAAATGCCATTAACTGATGAATGGATAAATAAAATATGACATATTGATACAATGGAATATTATTCAGCCATAAAAAGGAATGAAGTATTGACATATGCTATCAGTATTTCAAGGATAAACATTGAATACACTATGCTTAGTGAAAGAAGCCAGCCACAAAAGGCCATACATTGCATGATTCCATTTTTAGTCAATGACCACAATGGGCAAATCCAGAGACAGAAAAAGTACAATAGTAGTTGCCAGAAGCTAAAGGGAGGAGAGAATAGAGAGTGACTGCTAATGAATATCAAGCTTCTTTGGGGGTGGTAAAAATGTTCTGAGATTACATAGTGGTGATGGTTGCACAACTCTGTGAACACATTAATGAACTGTACATTTTAAAAAGCTTATCATGCACCATGATATATTGTCAAAATCTATTCAGTGATTATGGAAAGACAGCAATATGTTGTATCAATAAATATATAATTAATTTATGTAATAAAAATTAGTTTCTCAGAAACACATAAATTTCCTTCCTTCATGAAAATTAACATAATAAATCACTTTTAACCTAAAGCACTATTAATGCTGAATGCATTTTTGCTTTATTGAATAATAATTTGTTTCATTTTTAGTCTAGACTGCCTCAGAGAACATTTTTAGAAAAAGGAATTATCTTTCACTTGGTTTTGTTGTCTATCACTAAGTGCATGTATGTATCTGTCTGTAAGCGTATATACTGGCACAGAAAAAAAAAGGAGAAAGAAATTTGCTTTTCAGGTGTCATCATTTTAACCCCAAAACAACATTTTCATCATTTTTGTGCTATTTGCTGAACTAATTTATTTTGATGTTGTCTAGACATATCACTGACATTTAAAACAAATGATAATCATTAGTCATGAGGTGCCAGGATTTCCTTTCTCTCAAACAATTCTACATCATGGAGGAACAATGCTGAGGGCGCTTCTGCATCTGGATAGTTTCCTGCAGATTTAATACATGCTAACTAACACTCCATTAATTCCTTTTAATCTTTGCTATTGTCTGAATTCTAAAAACAAAACTAAACATATATCAACTCTCACTCAAAACCCTTGGCAATGAGTTTAGACTCAATACACACTGCTAGGAAGAAGGAGGCAAGGGAAAAAAAAAAAAAAAGAGAGAAATTTGAAGCATCTCCACCACTGTAATCAGCCTTCTTTAAATTGTAAAGGGGAAGCAAATTCTACCACTAAAATGATAAGATAAAAGTTATTACTAATGGTCTTCAAGTGGTTGTCATTTTCTAATATTGGCACAGTGAATGGTGTCCAACATACATTAAGAATCCTCAGGGTTTGGGCTCCTCTAACTCCAAAACATTGACATCGTCTGATGAGAGGTAGAAAGGAAATGTCACCTATGGAATTATAGCTTTTATTTAATGTATAAAAGCTAACTTAATATTACTGTGACCATTAGGTTATCGTTACTAGTAATAACTTCCAATTTTACCATGCTGTGTTCGAAGCACTTATACATTTATTTAATTTTATTATCACATCACCATTTAAAATCAGAAGAAATTAAGTATTACTAGGATCACTTTCCAGATAAATACACTAAAATGCAGATCTAACTCCCTTGTCTTTGTAGTCTGGTTTTCACAGGCTCCAATACCTTTTTTTCTCAAAGCTTTCCTTTGTAAAAATACCACAAAAACATATGGAACACAAACCAATAGCTTAAGCATACATGCTCTAACCTATTCCTTAAAAAGCAGTCACATATTTTTCAGACTAGCTTTTTAGAATAATTTATACTGCTTTATAAGTAATGATTCTTATAACAAAGAGGAATGAAATAAAACTTCAAGTGTAAATATATGCTATAACATAAAGTGCTCCAAGGATCATCCATGTCTGACCTCTGAAGGGAAGTTTAAGAGAACAGAGCAAGCCTTCAGCACCAACTACTGCAAGTCTCGTCTTCAATTTTTGTTTGAATTTGTATCTTGGATTTGTTTGTAAGGTATCCTACACCAGAGATTATTTCTGTATCTCCTCAGGAAAATGTGCCTGAGATGTGACAAAATGTGCTTTTTGTCATGTTTAACACATTTATTAAGAAATTATTCTAAAATCTTTGGGGAATGAGAAAAAGAAGGTTATATATATATATATTATATATATTATATATATATTATATATATTATATATATTTTTATATATATTATATATATTATATATATTTTTATATATATATTATATATATATTTTATATATATATATAAAATGTATTTTTAGACAGAGTTTTGCTGTGTTGCCCAGGCTGGAGGGCAGTGGCATGATCTAGGCTCACTGCAAGCTCCACTTCCCAGGTTCACGCCATTCTCCTGCCTCCGCCTCCCGAATAGCTGGGACTACAGGTGCCCACCACCATACCCGGCTAATTATTTGTATTTTTAGTACAGACGGGGTTTCACCATGTTAGCCAGGATGGTCTCCATCTCCTGACCTTGTGATCCACCCACCTTGGCCTCCCAAAGTGCTGGGTTAGTGAGCCACCATGCCCGACCAAGAAGATGATATTTCAAGTCTCCTTTTGGGATGAATTTTGCTAGAGGAGCAGATAAATCACATGTTTTTGCATTTATTATTATTTGGTAAACATTTATTATTGATCTGTAATTCTGTGCCACGTTTATTTCTGGCACTGAAGACACAGCATTAAACAAGAAATAGAAGTTCCTTGCCACCCATGAGCTTATGTTGCAGTGAACAACAATAAACAAATGCAAAATTAAATGAACAATAAACAAATGCAAAAATTAAAAGAATATTGCAGAGTTGAAGTTTCTATATAGAGAACTAAAACAGGGCAATGTAAGAGAATAACTGAGAGATATTTTTGCATGAGTTGTCAAGGAAGGCCTCTGTTGAAGGCGATATTTAAGCTGAGATTTAAAAACAAACGCTACGACAATGTGGGAGGAACCTACGGTGTTCTAAAGTACAATAAGCTTGACTTGTTGAAGAGCAAAAGGAAGTCCACTGTGGCTTAACAATAGAGGCCAAAACAAGAAAGTGATATAGATGATGTTGGAGAGCTAGGCAGGAACCAGATCACATCAGGGTTTGTGTACCGATGGGAAAGACGTAGCACAGAGTAAGATATTGATGATGGTGGATAGAAAGGGAATCACAATACAGCATTACAGTACTAGCTTTTCATTTGCCTCTCTTTTGCTTTATGCTATTTTTAGAGGGACTTAATTGGGATACAACTATACTAATCACCCCATAAAAATAGTGATGATAAAGATTTCCAGTAAAAAGAACTCCATTCATTCTTATTCTGATGGAGCCACGCTGTCCCAGTATAAAAGTAATAAAAATTAAAATTAAAAAAAAAATAAAACATTATGAACATCACAAAAATCAAGATAAAGATTTTATAAGTAAAAAAGGGGGGAAAATACAAAGTAGTCACTTGTTCTGGAGCCATGAGCTAAAGACTTCTAGGTCTGAAAAGATATTGACAGCTGGCAGATTAAAAGAGACAGGACCAAGCTCATTGTTTGCAGCCAGAGGGTTTGGTGGGATTATTTCCTTTTTTAGAAAAAGGACTGAAAAAATATCCCCACTATTTTTAGAGCAGAGGTTTTCAATAAGAAGTACTTTTACCACACAACCCCCAGGGGACATTTGGTAACGCCTGCAGACATTTCAATTGTCGAAACTGGGAAGCGAGAATAGCTGCTAACATCTAGTGTGCAGAGGCTGGACACAAAAAAGCCCCCAGCAACAAAAAAATATCTGGCCCAAACTGTCAATGGTGCCAACATATCAGTAGTGAACTAGTGAGTGTCAAGTCTCAACAGTGAGTAACGGTGGTCTACAGGTACAGTTTGAGTCACTTACAAGCCCAGTGGCTTCAGAAATCACAGGCAAAATCTCTAACCAAAAATTAAGCCAAGCTGTCCATTGGCTCATGGTTGGATATGTAAAATCTTCAATATTCACCTAGAAGCAGGAGGCACAAAGTGAATACTAAGGCCTGCTTATGGACTGCCATCCTGAATGGCAATCACAAAACTCCTAGAAAAGGAAAAGTGGCAACAGAGGAGAAATGTAAAGAAACATTAAAATGAGCCTTCAATCAAAATTCCATAAACACATCAAGAAATGCTAAGATGAACCACAAACCAACAATTAGAATATGAATGCATTCAAGACATAATAAATTTTAAGAAAAAAATGTGATAAAGATTAAAAACAAGTGTATTTATAATTATCAAATATTTATACAAAGTATAAATGACACCCAAAAAAATTATGAAACAAAGAAAGCAAAAATAAAATAAGAAGGAGTTGAAATAAAACATTTCATTAAATAGATTTTATAGTAGGCTGGACACAACAAAAACTGAACTAGAAAATTGTGGAATTCATTGAAGCACAGTACATGAAGATAAAAAGAACAAAAATATGAGAAGTCAGCTAAGGGACATAAAAGGGAATTGTTAGACACTAATATTTATTATAAGAATTTCTGAAAGAGTAGAAAGAAGAAATGCCTGAAAATCACTATAGAGGAGAGTTGAGAATTTTTAATGATTGGAGAAAGATACAAATCCTCCAATCAAAATGTATTTCAATTCCATGCAAGATAAATAGAAACCTATTCTGTGACATGCCATAGCAAAACAACTAGGAAAAAGACAGAATACATATATAATCTTTAAAAAAATGAATAGAAATCTTATAGAATGAATATAAATTACATAAGTTTTGAAATGAATATAAAAATTTTTAAATTATCAGAGAGAAGACAATATACCAATAAAAGTAGGTAAACACATGTATATGAGATAGCCAATGAAAATTGAATATTTCTCAAATATTTAAGAAAATATTTGTCAATTTATAATTTTATACCCAACTGTACTACCCTTCAAGGATGGATGTAAGATAAGAATTCTTTAATGTATACAAAGACTATGAGACTTTATCTACCATAGGTTCTCTCTCAAATAAATACTAACTAAATGATATCTTTCAGTTAGAAGAAACATAAACAATGGGAGGTCCGGGGATTCCAGGATGAATGTAGAGTGATTTTATTTTAGATCAACAGAGAGAGAGAGAGAGAGAGAAATTTAGATGATTGACAGGTAAATGAAATAAAAGACTTCACTCAGACATATTCATTATCTGCATAATAAATAGGATAGCAATAAATTTGTTGCAATACCCTAGACCTCCCATAAACAAATTTCCTGCACACTCAAAGATGAGTAATAATCAAAAGGGTATTATGACATCATCCACCTAAAAATATTGCAAGGCAAAAAATAAAATAAAAGCAGGAAACGGGCAGGGAGGAAAAAACAGATTAAAAAATATATTAAAATGTTGGTACTATGTATTTTGCCATATCCTTTAAATTTTTAAATTATTTCTACAAATGGGCTTTCGGTAAACTGTGGCAAGACAACAAAAAGAGAAACTTTGAGCTTGCAGAGATCAGAAAAGTGAAAGAATAAAATAAAAGAAAATTATCACACAATAACAACAAATGTCATTTTAGGAAGTAGCTCAAGAATAACAGCCACTCCTTAAAACATAACAAAGGAGAGACAGGACATGATTGTGCACAGTGAGGAAGCTGAAATTAAAATAAAAGATTACAAAAACATTTATACAGATACACCCAAGGAATATCCAGCATCACATAATGCTATCCTCAGAGAAGAGAAACAAAAAGATAGAATTAAGAAATTCGAGGCAAGAAAACTTTCAGAAATAAAAGACTTTAATCTATTCATTAAAAGGGTAGATTATGCCCCAGGAAATATTAACACATAACAATTAACAGAAAGACATAATATAGTAAAATCACTGGATCTGAAAGATAAATGAATAATCATTTGGGCAACCAAGAAAAAATGGTAAGTCATCAAAAAAGGTAAAAATGTAGGCAGGTCTCAGACGTTTTTCTGGAAAAACTCTTAATACCAGGAGACTGTAAAGCAGAGCTTACAAAATCTAAAGAAAAAGAAAAAAACTGACATAAGACGTAGCCAGACAAACTTGTCCAAATATAAAGGCAAGAGAAAAATAATTTTAAATGAAAAATTAAAATATAATTTCCAAGAAGTTTCTAAAGAAATTATCAGAGAATGAACAGAAACATGTGGCACAAGAATGCATGCTGAGTATTGACATCATTTTTTCATAAAATTAAGACTAAAATAATGTGGAGATTACAAGAATGTAAATGTCATAATCCTGACAAAATAAATAAGGCTGAAAAAAGAAGAGATGAGAGGCATTGAATGTAAGCTGACTTCTTCATGTTTTATCACCAAGAATAAGTATTAGTCAAGGATAATAAATCAAGTCAAAGTGATATAAATATATACATAGAAAACTAAAAGTAACATTAATAAAAAAATATTTTAAAAACTGAGTGGCAGAATGTAAAGAGATGAAAATGAAGAGATTAAAATTGTACTAATTTCATCATTGCTTTTAGAAAGAAATTAGTAAGTACAATTCATAAAAATAAAAAAGGGACCTGGCATGGTTGTTCATGCCTATAATCCCAGCACTTTGGAAGGTTGAGGTGGGAGGATCACTTGAGGCCAGCAGTTTGAGACCAGCCTGGAAAACATAGAAAAATCCCATCTCTACAAAAAATAAAATAAGTAAAGTAATAAAAAAGGAATTACTAAAACAAAAGTATAACTTCTGAAAATGTATATACACAAAAATATACAAATCATATCATGAAATAAAAAGTATAGAAGCAATTAAATATAGAACTAAGGATAAATATCTCGTATCAATAAATGCATTGTTTTATATGTAGAGTTTTATGAATATGTTAAGATTTAATTTACTGCAACATTCAAAAGATAAACTCTTCTAATCTAGGCTTTCCAAAAAAAGCAGGCAGATACAGATAGTTAGCTCCAGGAATTAATCCTAAGGATCAGGAGTAGAGGCTTGGGAAGGGTGAAATGGAAAGCCAATTCAAGGGTATGTTATGGAGTTGAGTACCACTATGGGTAACTGGGCATGATCCCACTAGGGACTTATATGCAGCCATGTGAATATGCCTTAGAATTGTCCATCCAGGAGATGGAAAGGAGAATATTTATCCATTGTTCTCCTGTCCCATATTAGTCATGAATTTTTGTTCATGATAATGTCTGAGCAGGTATATATAGTTACATACACCGTGATACAGACGAGTGAAGTGCTGTTAGGTTACACTTACACAGAGCCAGTTTCTGCAAGAGCTAGATTAAAAAATGGGCCAAGAGAATGTGAGGCAGGACACAAGCTGTGTCTGATACACATACATAAAGATGTGGCTCAGAGAGGTTGAAAATAAAACAACTTGGCGAAGACTCATCCGGTAAACCACATGGGGGAGAAACTCAAACAAGGTCGAATTCAGGACAAATGTATAAAAGGGTACAATTTACAGTGAATATCCAAAAATTACAAATGCCTTTGCACTAAATAGTACACAGACATTTTCATAAAGCAAAAGCTACAGAAAACAAAGAAAGAGACAGGAAATAAAATCAAAATAAAATAAAAATCCTTGAGTCCAAGAAGAAATCAAAGTGAAATAGGCACAATATTTAGAAACTAAAAAATAAAATAGAAAAAAAGAATAACTATAAACAAGTTACTCTTTGAAAAGTAACTGGCCCAGATGTTTGTTATCAAGAAATTCTACAAAACTTTTAAGAAGCAGATAATTCTGTTACTATTTCAACTGTTCCAGAAAATAGATTTTTAAAGGAAAACACCCAAATCAGTTTTATGAAGTATGACAATGGTACCAAACCCTTACAAAGATATCACCCACAAAAGAGGAAACTATAAACCAGTCATTTACAAATATTGATGCAAATATCACAAAAAACAGGATATAATGTAATTGTTAAAATTATAAACCATGATAATATGTTTTATTCAATGAATGCAAGAATAGTTGGATACTTGGAAATCTATTTATATAATTCACTATACTAACAGTTATGAATATAGAAATTGTACAAAAACTACATAGTTATTTAAAAGGCATTATAAAATGTAACAACTATTCTTTATAGGAATGTTTTTAAACAAAAATACATGAAAATATCTGTGTATGGATGTGTGCATATGCTTATTTAGTAAAAAACACACAAGAAAATTTATTAAATTCCAAGAGCAAGACAAGATATGTTTTTTCCTTTTAATATTTAAGATTTTTCTGGAGGAAACAGACCTCCAAAAATGGAGATAAAAACAGGAAAAATGAAGATAATTTTTTTTTTTTTTTTTGAGATGGAATCTCGCCTGTTGCCTAGACTGGAGTGCAGTGTCACAATCTCGGCTTACTGCAAAAAGGTAAAATTTATCATTATTTGAGGATACCATTAACTGGAAATTCCAGAAGAATCAAGTGGAAGCTCTTTCAAATGGTAAGAATTCACTGAGTTCACTAGGTAAAAAATATATAGACAGAAATCAAAAGCTTTCATATATAAAAACAGCAACCAGTTAGCCCACATAATGGAAGAAAAATCAATAGCACTTACAAAGATAAAATACCTTAAAAAAATGAAATTAACAAGAAATGCCCATGATCTATAGGAAAAAATCTTTAAAATGGTAGTAAGGGACTTCAAAATGACAAATACATAAAATCATATTCTTGAATACAAATATTATATATCATGAGCATGTCAATCTTTCCCATATTGATCTATATTTAATGAAATTTTCCCTCCCCAGAATACCAACAGTTTATTTTAACAAAGCAAGCTGATTCTGATGCTCATATGAAAACATTATTGTATTAGTCTGTTCTCCATACTGCTAATAAAAACATACCTGAGACTGGGTAATTTATAAAGAAAAAGAGGTTTAATGGACTCACAGTTCCACATGGCTGGGGAGGCCTTACAATCATGCTGGAAGGTGAAAGGCATGTCTTACATGGCGGCAGGCAAGGAGAGAATGAGAGCCCCGTGAAAGGGGTTTCCCCTTATAAAACCATCAGATCTTGTGAGACTTATTCATTACCATGAGAACAGTATGGGGGAAAACCACTCCCATGATTCAATTATCTCCCACCGGGTCCCTCCCACAACACATGAGAATTATGGGAGCTACAATTCAAGATGAGATTTGGGTAGGGATATAGCCAAACCAGGAAAATTCAAAAGAAAAATGAAGGGCCAATTGCACTATTCTATACTAAAACTTATTATAAAATTATAATACTTAGAATGCTTATACATAAATAGACAGATCATTCTAGTAGAATTGAAAGTTCTGAATTGGACCTAAATATAATTTAGTATATGTTAAATTTGGTATTTCATTTCAATGGGGAAAATATATAAATTATTCAAAACATTGTTTCGAGATATTCCGGTTATATTCCTGGATTCCTACCACACACTAACACAAAAAATAAATTTCAGATCAAAGATCTGAATATCAATTATATATAGAAGTACTAAATAAGATTGTGAGGGAATTTTCTCTAAAAGTATGACATAAAATTATGAGAGAACATCTGGAAAGTCCTTCTAGGTAAGACACAAAACTCAGAAGTTCAAGAAATAGAAATTGATAACTTGACTAACCAGAGAAAAATTAATTCTCTGCTTGGCAAAAACCACCATGAACCAAATCAAAAAAAGAAACTACAAATTGAGAGTAATATTTGATATTAATTTCACTAACTGCTAATTTCTAATTTTTTTAGTATATGTAGAGTACATACCAAAAAAATTAAAAATGCAATGAGAAAATATAGAAAAAAAATTAAAGAGACAAGACATAAAAGTAACTCAAACATATGAAAAATTTCTCAGCCACACTGAAGGGGATAAGAATATGCCACCCCCAAATATGCTGCTTTTGAGCAGAACACAGTTGAGAAACAGCAGATACAGGAAGAGCTATCTGCCCTTCTGCCATCTGACTAAAACCAAGGCTTAAATTTATACTGAGAAAGATGCTTTTCATGAACCAGGAAGAGAAAAGCACCTTTATTACTGGACACAAGGAATCAACATCAGTATGAGTCTGCACAAATAAACCTTACTAAAAATAATCCTTATCTTCCATTCGATTTCCCTCATATATTATCTAGTTATTTTTCCACAAATACCAGCCCTAGAAGTCCAAACCCTCTTTCCTTTGTCTAGGTACTTCTCCACAATTTATTGCCCTGGGTTAAAATAGTATATAGGTTCTCAAGTTTAACCAATTCTTTGTTTTCACTTATTTTCTGTAAAGCCCCTGTGCATATAAAAATGTGAACATCTATAAAAAGTGTGTGTCTTTTCTCTGTTAATTTGTCCTTTGTCTGTTTAATTCATAGACAATAGCCACTGAACCTAAAAGGTAAAAGAACATTTTTTCCTCCCCTACACTAGTGACAACAAGGAAAACAAAAATTAAAATTGCAAAACATCATTTTTGCTTATCACATTGACCAAGATAAGAAAAATCTTGGAAACACACTGAATTAGTGAAAAGGCATAAGCGGGTAGGCATATGTATCATTGGTGGCCATAAATAACTCCAATAAAAACAATTTGAGCCCGGTGCAGTGGCTCATGCCTGTAATCCCCGCACTTTGGGAGGCCAAGGCGGGTGGATCACTTGAGGTCAGGAGTTCGAGACCAGCCTGGCCAACATGGTGAAACCCCATCTCTACTAAAAAAAATACAAAAATTAACCAGGCATGGTGGCACATGCCTATGGTCCCAGCTACTCAGGAGACTGAGGCACGAGAATTGCTTGAACCCGGGAGGCAGAGAGGTTGCAGAGAGTCAACATCCCACCACTGCACTCCAGTCTGGGTAGCAGAGCAAGACTCCGTCTCAAAAAAAAAAAAGAAAAAAAATCACTATTTGATCATCTTTCTCAAAATTAAAAATGAACACACCTATTTAACCTGCAATGTTGCTCCTAGAAATTGCTCTTATAAATGTATACATAATTGAAATTAAACATTTATAAGAATATTCACTGAAGTAGTATTTGTAGTGGGAAAAAGTTCACTAAGAGAACAAACTAAATAAATAATAGAAAATCATCCCATACAATGGAATGGAATGCAGTCATTTGCTCTAGCCAGGTGCAGTGGGTCATGCCTATAATCCTAGCTACTTGGGAGAGACTAAGACAGAAGGATCACTTCAGGCCTGGAGTGTGTGACCAGCCTGGACAACACAGTGAGACTCCATTTCACATCATGTCCCTAAAAGAGTCCACTAGAACTAGTTAGAGTGGTTGCTCCTATTGAGGAAACTGAGTCTCTGGGGGATGTGGGTGCAATGTTTTGAGCTTTGAATCAAATCCATTCGTTTCTTATTTATAAAATAAAATTTAAAATGTATCATATGTGCTAATGTATGTTGTACATCTTTATGTGGTGTTTTGAAATGTACTGGATCACAGAGCCATTTGTTTAGTGAAAAGTCATCTCTTTTCAATGTCATCTTTATCTTTACTAAGAAATGATATCTTTCTTTCTCTTTGCATCCATCATATGGTACATGCTGTGGCCACACTTGGAAGAGTAGGACTTGTCACCTATGCTCATGTCTGCTCCATCCCACAAGATCATACATTTCTTGAGGACATTTCTAGTGCTTTATTCATCTCTGTATCACTAGCATGTATCACAGTGTCAACAAATTAAACACTGGTTGAAGTGACATAATCCTCATCCTTACATTTTGCACTGGAAAGAAGGAATACCCCTGGGAAGGGGCAGAAGGGTGCTGCAGACAGGGACATATGGCACAGCCCAGTTAGCACAGGCTGCCCATCGATCCAGAAGAGATCTGACTGCCCTGTCCCCTTGGTTACCCTGACTGGTCACTTGACTATTCAGCTGCCCTTATTATTGTAATCCCTCAGAAGGCCATCTGCTCTGCTCACAAGAGAGAGCTGGCCCCAGGGAGAAGCACTCAGCTGCCCTGCATCTTCAAATCAGGTCAATTACACCACTGCTTCTTAATTGTTCATGACGGCTCAGCTATTGTGTATGAACCATCAGTAATTTCCAGTTCATTGTGGCTAAAGATTCGGGGCTAATGAAGGTTCCAACCTGTCCCTCAGGGTCCCTGGCACCACTCAGCTTGTACACGTTGCTCAGTATCCTAGGGTCATTTCACACCTGAATTTCAAACTAAAGTGTAGGTTAGAATAAACCCATACCACATAGGACAGGGCAAAAAAGAAGTGTCATTTAAAAACACAAATTCACTTCCTGAAAAGGAGCAGGGATCTCAATACACCAACAATAGTCTTAATTGGTCCTTTGAGAAGTGGCCTGAAGCCCTGAATACAGGTCGTTAGTTTTTGTTTTGTTTTGTTCAATCTGAGAAATAACCAGTCCCATGGATGATTGAGGTGAACAACTTACTAGGCCAAATTTATGGGCTTTTGAAAAATTTCTGAAAAGTGAAATTGTCTTTCTAAGACATCTTATTTGAGAAACTCTGGTGTTCATTTTTCATCTTGCCCTGGTATAAATGAATAATCTTCCTGAAAATTCACTACACTGTGAACAGTTGGGTTCCTTTTGTCTGATGGTGAACAAAGAAAAAGTTGATGGAAATGTCCCAGTTGGCGCATTTGAAAAAGGCTGGTTTGTAACAAAAAATCAACCACTTTCCAGCTTTGACTGAAAGTAAAAAATGTAAACTTTAAAGCCCCTAAATTTCTGTCTCCATCAGATTTTAGATATGTATATAATTCTGAATGTGTATACATACATATATATATGAGTTAGTTGCATACTGAAATGTATTCTCAAGGTCAAGGATTTCATTGTCACCATATTTGAAAAAGTAACTAACACAGAGTGGATCCCTTGTCAATTTACCTTACTCCATTTTGAGACAACTGTAATTGGAGTTCAGATTCATATAGATGCTGCTTGTAGCATGCTATCACACTAAGCCAAAAAGCCAGCCTTTTGCTGAAAATTCAAAATACTGTAATTATTTTAAATCCAACATTCTTTGTTGAATTCAAGGAATTTTCCAACTAAAAGGGAAATTATAAGACTACCAAGCCAAAAACCCTCCCTTTAATACTAAAGAGTACAAATACTCTTAGATCAGTTTCTAAGTCACATTATTAGTGGTGATCCCAGCTCTAACATCCGGGTCTTCTACACCCTGAGGAAGCACTATGAGCCTTTTGGAGCTTCTGCTTGCCTGACACTCTTAGTCTCTCTACACACACACACACATACACACACACACACGCACACAGTTTTCTAGTATTTCCATTATTAAATGAAATTGCGCCAGTGGAATCAAAATAATCAAAATTAGTTCATTCTTTTCTCCTGAAAGGCACATGAAAACTATATTAGAATATAACTTTGAAAAACATTTTTCCAAAGAAATTGTGAAAACCCACTTTCCAGGTCTTAACATCCTCAGTGCAGTCTAGTGTTAAAACATACTTTACAGATAATTCCGATGATGAGTACAGAATCATTGTCTTAGAAAATATAAAGGTCCCTTATGGCTGACATCACTTTTGAATTCTCTTCTGCAGAAAGTAAGGTGGTGTACCTTTATGGATATGCCCAAAAAAAAACGCCCACCAGCCTTTCCTGGTGACCCATCTCTACAACACTGTGGTGAAGAGAACCCTGAGCAAGAAGTCAAAGGACTTTTAGTCAAAGCAATGGCTGGTCCTTACTCAGGCTGTGACCCAAAACAAATACATTATCCAGTCCTCAATGTAAATGAGGCAGGTCCTTCAAGCTTGGCCTGGCTGATATCTATGTTTAGTGTGACCTTTATTTCTTGATTTTTTTTTTTTTTTTTTTTTTTTTTGAGACAGACTTTTGCTCTTGTTGCCCAGGCTGGAGAGTAATGGCATGATATCAGCTCACTGCAAACTCCACCTCTGGGGTTCAAGAGATTCTCCTGCCTCAGCCTCCCAAGTAGCTGGGATTGTAAGCATGTGCCATCACGCTTAGCTAATTGTGTATTTTTTAGTAGAGATGGGGTTTCTTCATGTTGGTCAGGCTGGTCTCGAACTCCCAACCACAGGTGATCCACCTGCCTCGGCCTCCCAAAGTGCTGGGATTATAGGCATAAGCCACCGCACCTGGCCGATTTTCTTTTTTTAAAATGATGCTTTCATCACTTATATACAGAGAGTAGATACACGTCAAAAATACATTGTCTGATACTAAAGAAAACAATGGGTCATATGTTTTGTTTTATTTTGTTTTTTAAACCATCGCAGCCGTTATCTTCAAAATAAATGTTCTCTCTTTTAAGTGATTATCTGAAGAGACTACGTAGTCTTACACCAGTTAATATGGCCCATGCAAAACTTCACTCCATTACCTTAGAATCTCCTTTCATTTTTTTCTAACAGTAATAGTTTTACCCAAATCATTCAACTTACTCACCAGATTGGCCAAATAGAACTTATGATTCTTCCCCCAAATCAGAATAACATTGAAGGATGAAGATGGTTATCACTGGGGATACATCAGATCGTGTCCTTAGCCTTCACACATAGTTACAAAAGGACAGACAAAAATGCTTAAGTAATAAGAGAGTAGGGGAGGAAGAAAGTGTTTTGCCTCTACCCATCTTAGGTTCACTGACTAGAGCTCTGCAAATTAGACTGACAAAAGGACTGATTAACTACAGGAAAAACAAACAGAAGTTTATTAACACATGCACTGTGCATACACGTGGGAGCGCTCATAATGAGTAACTCAAAGGGGCTGATGAGAACTTAGGGTTATATAGCATCTTTTAAATTTGATACATTATTATACATACTTATAAGATACATGTGATATTTTCATACATACATACAATGATTAATGATCATATCAGGCTATTTCATATATCTATCACCTCAAACATTTATTATTTATTTCTGTTGGGAACATTTCAACACTTCTCTACTAGCTCTTTGGAAATATACAATAAATTATTGTTAACTATAGTCACCCTACTCTATTATTGAACTTTAGAACTTATTCCTTCCATCTAACTGTATATGCCTATCCATTAGCAAACCTCACTTCATCTCCACCTACCCTCACTCTTTCCAGCCTCATTCTATTCTCTACCACCATAAGATCAACTGTTTTAGCGCCTACATATGAATGGGAACATGTGATATTTGTCTTTCTGGGCCTGACTTATTTTATTTAACATAATCACTCCCAGTTCCCTCCAGGCTACTGCAAATGACAGGATTTCATTCATTTTAACAGCTAAATAGTATTCCATTATGTATATGTACCATATTTTCTTCATCCATTCATCGATTGACAGACACATAGGTTGATGCCATATCTTGACTATTGTGAATAGTACTGCAACAAACATGGGGGTGAAAGTATCCCTTTAATATACTGATTTCCTTTCCTTTGAATAAATAGCCAGTAATGGGATTGGTGGATTGTATGGTCATTCTGTTTTTAGTTTTTCTGAGAAACCTCCATACTGTTTTCTACAATAGCTATATTAATTTACATTCCCACCAACAGTGTATAAGAGTCGCTTTTCTCTGCATGCTTGCCAGCATATGTTATTTTTTTCTTTTTGGTAATAGCCATTCTAACTGGTGTGAGATGATATCATGTTGTGATTCTGATTTGCATTTCCCTGATGATTAATGATGTTGAGTGTTTTTCACATATCTGTTGGCCATTTGCATATCTTCTTTTCAGCAATGTCTATTCAGATCCTTTGCCCACTTTCCAATGGGCATATTTGGTTTTTGTTATTGAGTTGTTGGGAGTTCTTTGGGTATTCTGGATATTAGCACTTGTTGGAAGAATAGTTTGCAAATATTTGTTCCTACTATACAGGTTATCTCTTCACTCTGTTGATTGCTTCCTTGCTGTGCAGAAGATTTTTGGTGTAATATAATTCAATTTATCTATTTCTTCAAGGAGGACTACAAACCACAGCTCAAGGAAATGAGAGAGGACACAAACAAATGGAAAAACATGCTATGCTCATAGATAAAAAAGAATCAATATCATGAAAATGGCCATACTGCCCAAAATAATTTATAGATTTAACACTAACCCCATCAACGTACCATTGACTTTCTTCACAGAATTAGAAAAAACTACTTTAAATTTCATATGGAACCAAAAAAGAGCCCATATAGCCAAGACAATCCTAAGCAAAAAGAACAAAGCTGGAGGCATCACACTACCTGACTTCAAACTATACTACAAGCCTACAGTAACCAAAACAGCATGGTACTGGTAGGATGTTGAATTTTATCAAATGCTTTTTTTTTTTTTTTTGGTGTGTTAAGATGTTCATATGATTTTTGTTTTTCATTCTGTGGAGGTGATATATTTATTGATTTGCATGTGTTCAGTCATCATCCTTGCATTGCTGGGATAATCCCACTTAATCATGTGGAGGTGTTGTTGGATTTAGTTTGCTAGTATTTTGTAGAGAATTTTTGCATCTGTGTTTATCAGGGATACTGGCCACCAGTTTTTCTTGTTCTTACTTGTTATGTCCTTGTCTGATTTTGGTATTAGGGTAATTCTGGCCTCATATAATGCGTCAGGAACAGTTCACTCCCTTTCAATGTTTTGGGATAGTATGAGAAGAATCAGAGTTAATTCTTTTTATAAGTTTGGTAGAATGAGCTGATTCTGAGTACAGTGCCTAAGGTTTAAGACCTCTCTGCAAGGAGGAGGTTAAAAAAAAAAGTTTGATAGAATTAAGCAGTAAAGCCACCAGGTCCTGGGCTTTTCTTTGTTGGGAAACATTTTATTAATGTTATTAATGTCAGTGTTATTATTCACTATTAATCTGTTCAGGTTTTCTATTTCTTTTTGATTCAATCTTGGTAGGTTGTACCTCTCCAGAAATTTATTCATCTCCTGTAGGTTTTCTGATTTGTTAGTGTATAACAAAAAATATTGAAACTTTAGAACACTGAATGCTTGGCTGTGGCAAACCTGTTCAACCAAGATCAGGGCTACTTCTGCTGGCTCTGAGGGTTCAAAGGAGTCTGTGAAGCAAAACTCTTAGTGAACCTCTACCTAGATGTCCCCATCATATGTCAGCTACACATTTTCCCCACCAGGTCCCTGACCTCAACATAACAGACCAACCTCCCCTTGGTTCAGAAATTATGCTGAGTGAGCTTAGGATGAACTACATTGAAATACATTGCTCAAAATATACACTTTAACTCAAAAATTTCAAAAAATGCCATAAATGGACAAAACCAACATTACAAGCAAATTTATCTAAACGTGTATTTGTTACAGTATTGTCTAAAATTAAAAAAAAAAGGAAAACAACCAAAATGTCCAAAACTAGGAAGCTGATTAAGTCAACTATAATATCCATTCAAAAGGATACAGAGCTATCATGAAAAATTANACACAATCAGAGGAGTCCAAAGAATAAAGAATAAGAAACAATGAAGCATGCCTGTAAGATATAGAAAATAGCCTCAAAAGGGCAAATCTAAGTTATTGACCTTAAAGAGGAGGCAGAGAAAGAGACAGAAGTAGAAAGTTTATTCAAAAGGATAATAACAGAGAACTTCCCATACCTAGATGAAGATATTGATATTCAAGTACAAGATAGTTAAAGAGAACCAAGCAGATTTAGCCCAAAGAAGACTACCTCTAGACATTTAATAATCAAACTCCCAAAGGATGAGGATAAAGAAAGAATCCTAAAAGCATCAACAGAAAAGAAATAACATACAATGGAGCTCCAATACATCTGGTAGCAGACTTTTTAGTGGAAACCTTATAAGCTAAAAGAGAGTGGCATGACATATTTAAAGTGCTAAAGGAAAAAAACATTTACCCTAGAACAGCATATCTAGTCAAAGTATTCTTCAAACATGAAAGAGAAACAAAGATCTTCCAAGACAAACAAAAGCTGAGGGATTTCATCAACACCAAACCTGTCTTACAAGAAATGCTAAAGGAAGTTCTTCAATATGGAAAAAAAAAAAAAAAAAAGGATGTTAATGAACAAGAAGGAATCATCTTTATGCTTTGACTCTTGTCTGCAAAAATAAAAAAGAAGAAATAATCTGAAGGCACAAAACTCATTAGTAATAGTAAGCACTCAGAAAAACACAGAATAGTATAACACTGTAATGGTGGTGTGTAAACCACTCGTGTCTTAAGTAGAAAGACTAAATGATAAACCAGTGAAAAATAACAACTAAAACAACTTTTTAAGACATAGACAGCACAATGAGAAATCAAGAGAAATAACCAAGAGTTAAAAATCGGGGAGATCAACTTAAAATTTAGAGGTTTTATTACCTTTCCTTTTGCATGTTGGCTTGTTTTTACATACCATAAATGTTCATTGTTATCTAATGGGTTATTAAAAAAATTTGCAAGACTTATGATAACTTCAAATCAAAAAACATACAATGAATACACAAAAAATAAAAATCAAGAAATTAAAGCATACCACCAGAGAAAATCGCCTTCACTAAAAGGAAGACAGGAAGGAGGAAAAAAGGAAGAGAAGGCCACAAATAACCAGAAAACAAAGAACAAAATAGCATGAGTGAGTTCCAACTTATCAATAATAATATTTAATGTAAATAGAGTTAACTCTCCAATCAAAACATACACAGTAGATGAATGGATGAAAGAAAACAAGACCCAATGATATGTTGTTGCCTATCAGAAACATGTTTCAAAATGATATGTTGTTGCCTATCAGAAACACATAGACAAAAAATAAATGGATGGAAAAAAAATCCTAAGCCAATGGAAACCAAAAAAGAACAAGAGTAGCTGTATTTATGTCAGACAAAATAGATGTAAAGACAAAAACTGTAAGAAGAGACAAAGAAGGTAATTATATAAAGATAAAAGAGTCAATCCAGCATCAGAATATAATGACTGTCAATATATATGCACCAAACACTGTATTCATACATCTCTCTCTTTAGCTCTAATAATATTTGCTTTACATATGCAGGCGCTCCAGGAGAAACAGATATATGACTGTTTTGACAGAGAATTCAAAATAGTTATTTTAAGGAAACTAAAAGATATTCAAGTTAGCACACTATCTGCATACAGAAAAGCACCATCACAGAAAAGACAAAAATCAGATAAGCAATCACAGTACCTGGTTTTAACTTCATACCACTATAAGAGGTGTTGAGGAGGGCAGGAGAGACTGTCTTGAATGGCTAACACCATTCAGAATTCAGAATTCCTTCTCTGTGAGAAAGATAAACCCCAATACAATAAGAGCTGGAGACCAACACCCCAATTTCAGCACTGGAAAGATCTCCCAGACAGATAATCAACAAAGAAACATAGGACTTAATATGCACCATAAAATAAATAAACCTAACAGATATTTACAGAACATTTCATCCAATGGCTACAGAATACACATTCTTCTCATCAGCACATAGATAATTCTCAAGGATAGACCATATGTTATATAACAAAGCAAGTTCTAAAACATTCAAAAAAATAAAATAATATCAAGTGTCTTCTCTGACCACAATAGAACAGAACTAGAAATCAATAATGAGAGGAATTTTGGAAACTATATAAATATATGAAAAGTAAACAATATGCTCCTGAATGACCAGCGAGTCAGTGAAGAAATTAAGAAAGAAATTGAAAAAATTTCTTGAAACAAATGATCATGAAAAATACAACATACCAAAACCTATGAGATAAAACGAAAGCAGTACTAAGATGGAAATTTATAGCTGTAAGTGCCTACATCAATAAAGAAAAAACCTTCAACTCCTTGGTTAAGCATATTCCTAAGTTTTTGTTTGTTTGTTTGTTTGTTTTCAGCTATTGTAAAAGGGGCAGAGTTCTTGACTTGGTTCTCTGCTTGGTCACTGTTGGTGTATAGATGAGCTACTGATTTGTGCACATTAATCTTGTATCTGGAAACTTTGCTGAATTCTTTTATCAGTTCTGGGAGCTTTCTGGAGGAGCCCTCAGGGTTTTCAAGGTAAACAATCATATCATCAGCAAACAGTGACAGTTGACTTCCTCTTTACTGATTTGAATGCCCTTTATTTCTTTCTCTTGTCTGATTACTCTGGCTAGGATTTCCAGTACGATGTTGAAGAGGAGTGGTGAGAGTGAGCATCCTTGTCTTGTTCTAGTTCTCAGAGGGAATGCTTTCAGCTTTTCCTCATTCAGTATTATGTTGGCTGTGAGTTTATCATAGGTGGCTTTTATTATATTAAGTTATGTCCCTTGCAAGCCAATTTTGCTGAGAGTTTTAATCATAAAGGGATGCTGGATTTTATCAAATGCTTTTTCTGCATCTATTGAGATGATCATGTGATTTTTGCTTTTAATTCTCTTTATGTGGTGTATCACATTTATTGACTTGCATATGTTAAACCATCCCTGCATCCCTGGTATGAAACCCACTTGACTATGGTGGATTATCCTTTTGATATGTTGTTGGATTTGGTTAGCTAGTATTTCATTAAGGATTTTATCATCTATGTTCATCAAGGATCTTGGTCTATGATTTTCTTTTTTTGTTACGGCCTTTCCTGGTTTTGGTATTAAGGTGATGCTGGCTGCATAGAATGAATTAGGAAGGGTTCCTTCTTTTTCTGTCTTGTGGAATCGTGTCAAAAGGATTGGTACCAATTCTTCTTTGAATGTCTGGTGGAATGCTGCGTAAATCATCTGGTCCCAGAATTTTTTGTTGGTGGTGGTAATTTTTTAATTACCATTTCACTCTTGCTGCTTGTTATTGGTTAGTTCAGGGTATCTAATTCTTCCTTATTTAAGTTAAGAGGGTTGTATTTTTCAGGAATTTATCCATCTCTCCTAGATTTTCTAGTTTATGTGCATAAAGGTGTTCATACTAGCCTTGAATAATCTTTTGTATTTCAGTGGTGTCCGTTGTAACATCTCCTGTTTCGTTTCTTAGTGAGGTTATTTGGATTCTCTCTCTTCTTTTCTTGGTTAATCTTGCTAATGGTGTGTCAATTTTATTTATCTTTTCAAAGAACCAGCTTTTTGTTTCATTTATCTATTAAATATTTTTGTTTCAGTTTCATTTAGTTCTGCTCTGATCTTGGTTGTTTCCCTTCTTTTGCTGGGTTTGGGCTTGGTTTATTCTTGTTTCTCTAGTTCCTTGAGGTGTAACCTTAGAATGCCAGTTTGTGATTTTTCAGTCTTTTTGATGTAGGCATTTAGGGCTATGAACTTTCCTCTTAGCACCACTTTTGCTGTATTCATGGAAGACTACAAAACACTGCTGGAAGAAATCATAGATGACACAAACAAATGGAAACACATCCTATGCTCATGGATGGGTAGAATCAATATTGTGCAAATGACCATACTGCCAAAAGCAATCTACAACTTCAATACAATCTCCATCAAAATACCACCATCATTCTTCACAGAATTAGAAAAAGCAATTCTACAATGCATATGGAACCAAAAAAGAGCCCAGATAGCTAAAGCAAGATTAAGCAAAAAGAAGAAATCTGGAGGCAACACACTACCTGATTTCAAACTATACTATAAGACCATAGTCACCAAAACAGGATGGTACTGGCATAAAAATAGGCACATAGACCAATGGAACAGAACAGACAGTGCAGAAATAAACCCAAATACTTACAGCAAATTGATCTTCAACAAAGCAAACAAAAACATAAAGTGGGGAAAGGGCATCGTTTCCAACCAATGGTGCTGGGATAACTGGCTAGCCACATATAGGAGAATGAAACTGCATCCTCATCTCTCACCTTCTACTAAAATCAACTCAAGATGGACTAAGGACTTAAACCTAAGACCCAAAACTATAAAAATTCTAGAAGATTACACATTGGAAAAACCATTTTAGACATCAGCTTAGGCAAGGATTTCATGACCAAGAACCCAAAAGCATGCAATAAAAACAAAGATAAATAGCTGGGACCTAATTAAACTAAAGAGTTTTGCCCGGAAAAGGAACAGTCAACAGAGTAAACAGACAACCCACACAGTGCGAGAAAATCTTCACAATCTATATGTCTGACAAAGGAATAATATCCACAATCTGCAACAAACTGAAACAAATCAGTAAGGAAAAAAACAAACAAACCCATCAAAAAGGGGGCTAAGGACATGAATAGACAATTCTTAAAAGAAGATATACAAATGGCCAACAAACATGAAAAAGTGCTCAACATCACTAGTGATCAGGGAAATGCAAATCAAATTGACAAATGCAATAGCACTTTACTCCTGAAGAATGGCCATAATCAAAAAATCAAAAAACAGTAGACATTGGCATGTATGCTGTGAACAGAGAACAATTCTATACT
Organism: Theropithecus gelada; assembly: GCF_003255815.1. Taxonomy (NCBI): domain Eukaryota; kingdom Metazoa; phylum Chordata; class Mammalia; order Primates; family Cercopithecidae; genus Theropithecus; species Theropithecus gelada. The sequence goes on from NC_037683.1 coordinate 94,770,773, forward strand.
GCTGGTGGGAATGTAAACTAGTACAGCCACTATGGAAAAAGTGTATAGAGATTCCTTAAAGAACTAAAAGTAGAACTACCATTTGATCCAGCAATCCCACTACTGGGTATCCACCCAGAGGAAAGGAAGTCATTATTTGAAAAAGATACTTGCACATGCATGTTTATAGCAGCTCAAATTACTATTGCAAAATAGTGGAACCAACCCAAATGCCCATCAATCAATGAGTGGATAAAGAAACTGTGGTATATATATGCATGATGGAATACTACTCCACCATAAAAAGGAATGAATTAATAGCATTTTAAGTGACCTGCATGAGACTGGAGACTATTATTCTAAACGAAGTAACTCAGGAATGGAAAGCCAAACATTGTATGTTCTCACTATGTGGGAGCTAAGCTATGAGGACCCAAAGGCATAAGAATGATACAATGGACTTTGAGAACTTGCGGGAAAGAGTGGGAGGAGGGCAAGGGATAAAAGACTACAGATATGGTACAGTGTATACTGCTTGAGTTATGAGTGCAGCAAAATCCCACAAATCACCATTAAAGAACTTACTCTAATCCCAGCACTTTGGGAGGCCAAAGTGGGCGGATCACAAGGTCAGGAGATCGAGACCACGGTGAAACCCCGTCTCTACTAAAAATACAAAATATTAGCCAGGCGCGGTGGCGGGTGCCTGTATTCCCAGCTACTCAGGAGGCTGAGGCAGAAGAATGGCATGAACCCGGGAGGCGGAGCTTGCAGTGAGCCGAGATGGTGCCACTGCACTCCAGCCTGGGTGACAGAGCAAGACTCCGTCTCAAAAAAAAAAAAAAAAGAACTTACTCATGTAAGCAAATACCACCAGTACTCCAATAACATACAGAAAATAAATAAATAAAAGAAAAAATCCAAATAATAAACCTAATGATAGATATTTAAGAACTAGAAAAGCAATAGCAAACCAAACTCAAAATTAGGAGAAGAGAAGAAATAATAAGGATCAGAGCAGAAATAAATGAATTTGAAATGAAGAAAACGATACAAAAGATTAACAAAATGAAAAGTTGATTTTTTGAAGAGATAAACAAACTTGAAAAACATTTAGCCAGGCTAACTAAGAAAAAAGAGAGAAAATCCAAATAAAATCGGAGATGAAAAAGGAAACATTACAGCTGATACTACAGAAATTCAAAGGATCATCAGTGGCTACAATGAACAACTATATGCCAGTAAATTGGAAAATCTAGAAGAAATGGATAAATTCCTAGATACACACAACCGACCAAGATTGAACCATGAAGAAATCTAAAGCCTAAACAGACCAATAACATGTAATGAGATCAAAGTCATAATAAAAAGTCTCCCAGTAAAGAAAAGCCTGTGACCCAATGTCTTCACTGCTGAATTCTACCAAGCATTTAAACAAGAAGTAATACCAATCCTACCCAAACTGTTCCAAAACACAGAGGAGGAGGGAATACTTCCAAGTTCAGCATATGCTAATCAATGCAATATCCTTCCACCCCAGGTAAAACAGCTTATATCCAAAAGTCAGGCAATAACAAATGAAATTTTAATATTAACAAGTGAAATTTTAATATTAAAAAGGTAAGATAGTGAACTACCAAATTTGAAAATCAGGTATTGGATGTTTAGAAGTGCTGTTTAGAACAAAGAACCAAGCTCCTCTAATAATTAGGTTATTTGTTCACATAGTGGTAACTCTCAATATTATATCTATTTGGAAAGGAAAAAAATATTCCTATCCAGCAATCAAAAAAATTCTGACTGTGCTTTCATTTAAAAATGACACCTACCTAGCAGATTCCAACATAGCTTCCTCTAAGTTAGATGCTAAAATATCTATGTAGAAAAAGAGGACTATTTAGAGCAAAATAAAATATTAAGGTAGAAAAATTATTGCCAGAGTTTGTAAGAAAATTCAACAAACATCATTGCCACAGGAATTTGAAAGAACTCTAAGTAAGCTTCGCTAAGAACACATAGCCTACCTTGATAAAAATAAACTTAAAAATAGATACTTTTTATATCTCTATACTGTCTAATCCCTGATTTAAAGACAAATGGGATAAACAAAAAACTAAGCAGCCATTCATCTATCTAGTAGATGTTGCTTTAATGGTTAGTATTTTTGTCATTAAAAACTTCCCCATCTCTTTTGGGTGATGAAGAAAGTCCTGGAATTAGTGGTAATTGTCATACAATATTGTGAATGTACTTAATGCTGCTAATTGTATATACACTGTAAAATGGTTAAAATGGCAAGTTTTATGTTATGTGTATTTTGCCACAATAAAAAATAAATAATTTCACCAAAAAAGAGAGTAGTGAAATAAACCCTCACGGACCCATCACCCATCTTCTACAATTATTAGTCCAGACAGTCTTATTACATCTTTAGTTTTACTCCCTTCACCCCGCACTGCATTATTTTGAAATAAATTCTGAACAATGCAACATTTCATCCATAATTATTTCTGTACATTTCTCTAAAAGGTAAGAATTCTTTCGTAAAACATAACCGTTATCAGATATAGTTCCTTATTATGACCAAATATTCAGTGTTCAAATTGCTCGTTGTCTCACAGTGTTTGTTGATTTGGTTGTGTGTGAAATACGATTCAAACAAGACCACATTGCATTTGGTTGTCATGTGTCTTTTGTTATCTAATCTATGAATTCCCCACCTTTTTTATTTTCTTCACAATTTAACATTGAGCAAATTGGGTTGTTTGTCCTGTAAATTTTTTGCATTCTGTATTTTTTTGATTAAATTCTCATATTTTCAACATGTTCTTATATTCCCTGTGTCCCCTGAAAACTATGAATAGTAGTTATATCTAGAGTCCTGAGCAGATTCAAATTGAATGTTTTCAGTAATAATATTTCAAAGTTATGTTATAAATCCCATCATGAGGTATGTAGTACTTGGTTGTCTCTTCTTTCATTGTGTTAAAATTGATTGACCAGCCTGGCCAACATGGTGAGACCATGTTTCTACTAAAAATACAAAAAAATTAGCTGGGAGTGGTGGCACATGCCTGTAATCCCAGCTACTCGGGAGTCTGAGGCAGGAGAATCGCTTGAATCCCGGAGGCGGAGGTTGCGGTCAGCCAAGATTGCGACATTGCATTCCAGCTTGGGCAACAAGAGTGAAACTCCGTCTCAAAAAATTAAAAAAAAAAAATGATCAATGAGTTTAGATGTTATCAGTCATAGCCATTCCTTAGAAATTTCTTTAGCTAACGGTCTTAGCAGCCATTAATAATACCACTCAGATTCATTACTTTTCTAGGGGTTGCAACTGGAAAATTTAAATTCTGTCATTCATTCTTCTTTGAAATAATTAATAATCTGTAATGCATCTATAAAGAAAGACTTTACCTCTTCACCTATTTGGTTTCACTTAGGTGAAATAATGAAAAATCTCCAGTCAGACTTGTCTATTAGTAGGAATGAGCCAGCCCTTATGTATTCCCACAAATATTTGAATGGGTTTGAGGGCGTTGCTGCTCCAACAGAGAACATGCCCTAGTGAAATTTAAGTAGTTACTATTAAAATGACCCGACTGATACCCACAGGCTCCTGGGGCATGAGAAATTAAAGTTACATTAGGTTTTGGCATACTATCAAATTAACAGGGAAGATTAAAATTATATACTAAATTAGACTAATACTATTACAAAAATATTTGAAGAAAGATTCAATCATCCTTAACTCATTATGTTACGCCAAAAAGCACCAGATGAATTAAATATAAAAAATGAAATCAAAGAAGCATAGAAAACTGGTGAATATTTATTTGACTTTGTAATAAAATTTTGAAGCATAACAACAAAGAAAAAACTATTTTTTTATTTTATAAAAATACACCAATTTTAATAAGCTGGTCAATCCTAACATAAAAGGTAAATGACAACTTGAAAAAAATTACATAAAATATTCTCAATATTCCAGGCAAGCCCATTCATAGTAAAATAAAAGAGAAGATGAATAAAATGCTCAAAAAATGATGAAACTCATGCAAATTAAAACACAGTAGAATTCTATGTTTTTTGTTTGTTTGTTTGTTTTGTTTTGTTTTGTTTCTTTGAGATGGAGTCTCGCTCTGTCGCCCAGGCTGGAGTGTGGTGGCACAATCTCAGCTCACTGCAAGCTCCGCCTCCCGGGTTCACGCCATTCTCCTGCCTCAGCCTCCCGAGTAGCTGGGACTACAGGCGCCCACCACCACACCAGGCTAATTTTTTGTATTTTTAGTAGAGAGGGGGTTTCACCGTGTTAGCCAGGATGTTCCTGATCTCCTGACCTTGTGATCCACCCCCCTTGGCCTCCCAAAGTGCTGGGATTACAGGCGTGAGCCACCACACCTGGCCCCTGTTTTTCTTTAAAACTGACACCAAATTTCTCTAATATTAAAGCCTAGCATTGGAACTGGTATGGGAAATAGAAAACCCATGCTCTACTGAGGAAATCATACAACAGTATAATTTTTATGAAGAACAACTTGGTATTAGGAATAATGAATATTCAAAATATTCTTACCCTTTGAGCCAAAATATCCTTTAATATATAGATTTTATTTCTTCTATAATTAAGCCACTATAATAACAACTAATTCTTTCTAGGAATTTTTTTTAAGAGATAAACACAGAGGTACATAAATATCTGTGTGCAGGCCATGCACGGTGGCGCATGCCTATAATCCTAGCACTTGGGGAGGCCAAGTAGATCACTTGAGCCCAGGAGTTCAAGACCAGCCTGGGAAACATGGTGAAACTCTGTCTCTACAAAAAAATACAAAAATTAGACAGGCATGGTGGTGTATTCCTGTCGTCCCAACTACTTGGGAAGCTGAGGTAGGAGGATCACCTGAGCCCAGGGAGGTATGGGCGGCAGTGAGCTGTGATTGTGCCACTGCACTCCAGCCTGGGTGACAGAGCAAGACTCTGTCTCAAAGAAAAAAAAGATTTGTGCAAAAAGTTGCTCCTGATATGGTTAGAAAAGCTGGAAACAATTTCAATAAATAAGGGATAGCTATGAGATGAAAAACCATACAGCTAATAAAGATGTTCCAAAAATAAAGACATGAAATTCTTTCATGATACAATAATAAAGAGGAAAAAGGTTCAAAATTATTATTTTTTTTTTTTTTTTGACACAGGGTCTCACTCTGTTGCCCAGACTGGAGTGCAGTGGTGCGATCTCGGCTCACTGCAGTTCCACCTCCCGGGTTCACGCCATTCTCCTGCCTCAGACTCCCGAGTAGCTGGGACTGCAGGCGCCAGCCACCGCACCCAGCTAATGTTTTGTATTTTTAGTGGAGACAGGATTTCATCATGTTAGCCAGGATGGTCTCGATCTCCTGACCTCGTGATCCACCCGTCTCAGCCTCCCAAAGTGCTGTGATTACAGGCATGAGTCACCGCGCCTGGCCCAAAATTATTTTTATAGTTTAAACTCAATTTCTCCTATAAACATATATGTGTACTTAAAGACATATCACTCATAGTTATATATACACTTAAAATATTTAGAAAGTATTTAATATATAGATATACATGTTTACACACATATAAATATATCTATCTGTTATGTGTATGTGTGTGTAACATGGGTATACGTGAAAGCGGGTGACTAGGGTGCTTACTAACAGTGTTGAGTTCAGCAATGTTTTCCTTCTTTATAAATTTGCTTTTAGTTATGTATTTTCCAATGAAATATTTTATAATCCAAAGTAAATACAGATTAATATTGCTTTTAAATAAATTTTTTATTTCATTCACTCAGCTCCTCCATCTGTGTACGCTCATTTCATCACCATCAATTTTGCAAACATTTTCTATTATGTGCCAGGCACTATCAATACTAAGATCCATGGGAAACAGAGCCTGGCAATTATACAATATTGAATAAGATGCTAACCCTGTCTCTAGGGTACCTTATCAGAGTATGACAATAGAAGTCGTACTCTAGTGGCAAGGACAGACCTATACAAAAGAAGTGGGGTATCTTGTACTCAGGGCTCAAATAGAAGCATAAAATAAGACCAGGCAGGTGTTATGTAACCCAAGTTCTTTTTTGTGTCAGTGTAAGGTCTGATTTAAATACATAGCTTAAAAGACAAAGTTGTGTAATATAGGTTTCCTCCCAAAAGGAAAGTAAGTGTAGAAACAATGCAAAAAACTCAACAGTTAGTATTTCACATGAACAATGTCATTCACTGTACAGACAGACAGAAATATCAAGTCAATTTTTATTGCTATATGGTCCTGGTTTTCTCTCAAGTCATCTCCACCTTCTTAGTGCAAAGGGTTGTAATAGTTCAAGATTTCCCCATTAAACATGAGAAGTAGTCACCAGCTGTGCTTGTCTTTCTCAGCCTCTTTGCCCTGTTACACACCAGCTAGCACCAGGTCCCAATCCAAACCAACCTCGGAGGTTTTGCTCCACAAGTTATGTGGGCAGAGTTAATGGAGCTATCACTTGCTCTTGTCTGCAAACAGGGAATGATGGATGGCTATCTGCTAAATGTATTAAACTTCAGTCCAAAGGAGTTGCTCTTTAGCATGCATAAGAAAAACAAAAGTTAGGTTTCTCCATTTCTCTCTTCCCTTCTCATAATGTTCGCTAACATAACTAACATGTTCCTTGGTGTCAACCCACATACACAGTTTCTTTAGCACACTGCTTCCGTTCATTCATTCCACAAACATTTACTGAGAACTCATTACATGGCAAAGCTCTGTGCTAGAAGCTGGAGATATAAAATGAATAAAACATAGCTCTGGTACTTGGGAGCCTATGATGTATTCGAAGAGATGGACATTAAAACAAATCATTGAAATAAAGTAGTATAGATGTTCTAATAAACAAATTATACTGAATAATACTCATAAAGCCCTTTTATTGAGAACTTGCTATATAGGTACTATGATAAATACTTCATGTGCATTAAAAGTAGCCAATCTTTACAATACTCCTATGAGACAGTGGGAACATAAACCAACATACTTTCCTCACGTCATGCTAAACAATTCTGGGAAAATATTTTCCTTTTTATACGCTAAAAAATACTAAGATCAAGCAGAAGGAAGTACTGTTATTCCATAAATACTTGCTCCTGGAAGACATAACTGTGAACCCACTTAAAGAGCTTACTTTTCAAGGCTAAACTTGTTCTCCAAGGCTTGCTTTCAGACCTTTGCCCCACTAGGTTCACCAATCAGAATTTATTTTACCATTAATACTGCCCAATCCCAACCAATTCCCTGCCTTGAAAGACCCATCTTGAAAATCACCCACCTTAGGCTCTAAAACACCATAAATATCCTCACCTTTATTTCCCCATTTTGAGACACTACTAAGACTCAGTGAAGTTGGCCTTATCTCTTACTTCAGTAGGCCTAGTAAACAGCTTTGCTGGATAAGTGTGTATTCCTTTGATCTTTTGAGAGATCACTGATCAACAATCCATATTATAGTCACCAATTCACATCTTTATCAAGGTTTATATGACTGTAGCTTATGCCTTATACTTCTCTCCATTCTGCCACCTATAATGGATTAAAAGAAAAAATAGTATTTTATTAGGAAAGGTGTGAAGGAAAAGCACAGTGGAAGTGCTATTTGAGTTTTAAAAGACATATAAAGTACTCATCTGGTTTTCAAGAAAGAAACGAGTATTCACGTTCAAAGAAACAGATATATGGATTTATAAAGTAGATTAAGAAAACTTAGTATCTCAGAAAATGGCTAGAACTAAGAGTACATTATGGAGTGAGGTGCTAGGAGTTTCTGTCTCACATGGAAGAAACGGGAGCTTTAAGAGTTGATCATTAATGAGATGTTGTTAGTAAAAGGAAAAGAAGAGTTTGGGATGACTCCAGGTTACTAGCTTAGCTTAATAGATACAAAGTCACACCCATTTCAAAGATGGAGAATTCAAGGAAAAAAAAATCTCTTTTGGAAAAATAAAACACATGTGTTCAGGCCTTCTAATAAATTGCACAAATACATGGGCTGACCAACCCTGCCATTGGCAGTGGACGAGGGTCCATAAGTCAGGCAAAGGAGCTGAGACGAAGAAGACACAAATAAGTTAGAAAAGCCAGCCAGGTGTAGTGGTGCATGCCTACTGCACACCCATAGTTCCAGCTACTTGGTAGGCTATGGCAAAAGGATCACATGAGTCCAGGAATTTGAGGCTGTAGTGCACTGATTGTTCCTGTAAATAGCCACTGCTCCAGCTTGGCAACATAGCAAGACCCCCATCACTAAAAAAAAAAAAAGGAAAAGCCAAGACAAAATGTTATCATAGAAACCAGAGCAGGGAAAGATCCAAAAGGAAGGAGTATGTGGTGTTAAATATTGCATATGTCAAGAAAGATAAGGCCTGGAAAAGCTTAATAAAATTGGAAATTCAGGACACGGCAAGCCAAAAGCATGAGATTGAGGTTGAAAAGCAAGGTATTAACTGAAAGAATTAGAAAAGCAAGAGCAAACCAACACCAAACCTAGCAGAAGACAAGAAAGAATCAAAATCACCGCTGAACTGAAGAAAATTGAGACATGAAAAACCACTCAAAACATCAACAAGATCTTGGGAAGATGGTGAATAAGAGGCAGGATTAGTTTGCAGCTCCTGATTGGAAGGACAGAGCAGCATGTGGAGACTCATATCATGAACTTTTGCTCAAAGAACTACCACAGGAACATACCAGGAAAGCCGAGAAGATCCACAGACGCTTTGAAGGAACTGGATCACCCTTGCAGGCTCCCCGAGCTGCCAAAAAATGGTGAGTCAGCTTGCTTTCTTAATGGGAAGGCTCATAGTCTGGGGCAAATTCTCAGCCCTGGAATTGGACTCAGTACTATTGGGGGCTTGGGGGGAGGGCATGATGGGAGTGAGGCCGGCCTTTAGGACTGTGGGCTATGTGGGAGCAGGGTGAGGCCGCCTTTCCCCTACTTCCCGGTAACCTGTATGACTCAGCAGAACATAACTCCATTGGACTGAGAATTATATCTCTACCCCCATAGCAGCTGCAGCAAGCCCCACCCAAAGAGAGACTGAGCTCAGACACGCCTAACCCTGCCATCACTTGATGGTCTTTCTCTACCCACCCTGGTAGCCAAAGACAAAGGTCATAATTTATTGGGAGCTCTATGGCCCTGCCCACCACTTGAGAAACCTGAATACTTAACCAGGTGTCTCTAGGGCAAGTTTGCATCCTCCCTACAGGACCACAGTTAATGTGGTCTTGAAAGTGCCACCTCCCGGCTGGAAGCCAACTAACACAAAACTAGCACACTAAATAAAAACACAACCAAGGACCCTCACAGAATGCACTTCACTCCCCTGCTAACTCCACTGGAGCAGCTGCTGGTATTCACAGCTGCAAGACCTAAAGACAGATCACATCACAGGGCTCTTTGCAGACACTCACCGGTACCAGCCCAGAGCCCAGTATCTCTGCTGGATGGCTAGACCCAGAAATGCAAAAACAATCCAAACAGTTTGGCTCTCAGGAAGCCTCATTCCTAGAGGAATGGGGAGAAACCACATCAAGAAAACACCCTATGGGACAAAAGAATTTGAACAACAGTCCTTGAATCCCAGATGTTGTCTTGGACATAGTCTACTCCAATGAGAAGGAACCAGAAAAACAATTCTGGTAATATGACAAAACAAGGCTCTTTAACACCCTCCCAAAATCATATTAGTTCACCAGCAATGAATCCAAACCAAGACAAAATTTCTGAATTGCCAGAAAAAGAATTCAGAAGGTTGATTATTAAGGTAATCACGGAGGCACCAGAGAAATGTGAAGTCCAACTTAAAGAGATCAAAAACATGATACAGGAGATGAAAGGAAAAATATTCAGTGAAATAGCACAAATAAAAAACAATCACGAATTCTGAAAATCATGGATACACTTAGAGAAATGCAAAAAGTACTGAAAGGCTCAGCAATAGAATGGAACAAGCAGAAGAAAAAAACACAGAGCTTGAAGACAAAGCTTTTGAATTAACCCAATCTGTCGAAGACAAAGAAAAAAGAATTTTAAAAATTAAGAAAGCCTCCAAGAAGTTTAGAACTATGTTAAATGTTCAAACATAAGAATAATTGGTGTTCCCAATGAAGAAGAGAAATCTAAAAGTTTTGAAAACATATTTTAGGGAATAATCGATGAAACTTCTCTGGCCTTGCTAAAGATCCAGACATGCAAATACAGGAAGCTCAAAGAACACCTGGGAAATTTACATAAAGATCATTACCTAGGCATACAGTCATCAGGTTATCTAAAGTCAAGATGAAGGAAAGAATATTAAGAACTGTGAGGCAAAAGCATTAGGTAACCTATAAAGGAACACCTATCAGATTAACAGTAGATTTCTCAACCAAAACCCTACAAGCTAGAGGGAATTGGGGTCCTATTTTTAGACTTGTTAAACAAAACAATTAGCAGCCAAGAATTTTGTATCCAGCAAAACTAAGCTTCATAAATGAAGGAAAGATACACTCTTTTGTAGACAAACAAATGCTGAGAGAATTCACCACTAAGACTGAGCCAGCACTATAAGAACTGCTAAAAGGAGCTCAAATCTTTAAATAAGTCCTTGAAATACGCCAAAATGGAACCTCTGTAAAGCATAAATCTCACAAGACCTATATAAAAATAACACAATTAAAACTAAAAAAGGTATTCAGGTCACAAATAGCATGATGGATAGAATAGTACCTCACATCTCAATAGTAACATTGAATGTAAATCGCCTAAATGCTCCACTTAAAAGATGCAGAATTGCAGAATGAAGGAGAATTCACCAATCAAGTTTCTGCTGTCTTCAAGAAACTCATCTAACACATAAGGACTCACGTAAACTTAAGCTAAAGGGGTGGAAAAAATATTCCATGTAAATGGACACCAAAAGTGAGCAGGAGTAGCTATTCTTGTATTAGACAAAACAAACTTTAAAGCAACAGCAGCTAAAAAAGACAAAGAGGGACATTATATAATGACAAAAGGACTAGTCCAATAGGAAAATATCATAATTCTAAATATATACGCACCTAACACTGGAGCTCCCAAATTTATAAAACAATTACTACTAGACCTAAGAAATGAGATAGATGGCAACACAATAATAGTAGGGCACTTTAACACTCCATTGACAGCACTAGACAGGTCATCAAGACAGAAAGTCAACACAGAAACAATGGACTTAAACAATACCCTACATCAAATGGACTTAACAGATACTATAGAACATTACCCAGAAACTAGAGAATATATATTCTATTCATTAGCACATTAAACATTCTCCACAGTAGACCATATGATAGGCCACAAAACAAGTCTCAGTATATTTTTAAAAACAGAAATTATATTAAGTACTCTCTCAGACCACAATGAATAAAATTGGAAATCAACTCCAAAAGGAACCCCCAAAACCATGCAAATACATGGAAATTAAATAACCTCTCCTGAATGATCATTGGGTCAACAATGAAATCAAGATGGAAATTAAATAATTCTTTGACCGGAGCAATAATAATGACACAACCTATCAAAACCTCTGGGATATAGCAAAAGCAGTACTAAGAGGACAGTTCATAGCATTAAAGGCCTACATCAAAAAGTCTGAAAGAGCACAAGTTGACAATCTAAGATCACACCTCACGGAACTGAGAAACAAGAACAATCCAAACCCAAACCCAGCAAAAGAACAGAAATAACAAAGATCAGACCAGAACTAAATAAAATTGAAACAAAAAAACACAATACCAAAGATAAATGAAACAAAAAGATTGTTATTTGAAAAGAAAAATAAAATTGATGGACCATTAGCAAGATTAACCAAGAAAAGAAGAGAGATGATCCAAATAAGCTCAACTAGAAACAAAACAGGTGATATTACAACTGATACCACAGAAATACAAAAGATTATTCAAGGCCACTATGAACACTTTACAGGCATAAACTAGAAAACTCAGAGGAGATGGATAAATTCCAGTAAACATACAACCCTCCTAGATTAAAGCAAAAAGATATAGAATCTCTAAACAGACCAAAAACAAGCAGCAAGATTGAAATTGTAATTTAAAAATTGTCAACAACAAAAAAGCTCAGGATCAGATGAATTCACAGCTGAATTTTATCAGACATTCAAAGAATAATAGGAGCCAATCCTACTGACACTATTGCAAAAGATAGAGAAAGAGGGAATCCTCCCCTAAATCATTCTAAGAAGCCAATATCACCTATAACCCTAATAACAAAACAAGGGAATAGCATAACAAAAAAAAGAAAACTACAGACCAACGTCACTGATGAACATAGACGCAAGAATCCTCAACAAGATACTAGTGAAGTGAATCCAACAGTATATCAAAAAGATAATACATCATGATCAGGTGGGTTTTATACCAGGAATGCAGGGATGGTTTAACATACATAAGCAAATATGATACATCACATAAACACAATTAAAAACAAAAATCACCTGATCATCTCAATAGATGCAGAAAAAGCATTTGACAAAATCCAGCATACCTTTATGATTAAAACCCTGAGTAAAATCAGCATACAAGGAATATACCTTAATGTAATAAAAGTCATCTATGACAAACCCACAGCCAACATTATACTGAACAGGAAAAAGTTGAAAGCATTCCCCCTGAGAATCCATGCTCATGGATGGGTAGAATCAATATTGTGAAAATGACCATACTCCCAAAAGCAGTCTACCAATTTGATGTAATTTTCATCAAAATACCATTATCATTCTTCACAGAACTAGAAAAAACAATCCTAAAATTCATATGGAACCAAAAAAGAGCCCACATAGCCAAAGCAAGACTAAGAAAAAAGAACAAATCTAGAGGCATCACATTACACAACTCCAAACTATACTGTAAGGCCATAGTCACCAAAACAGCATGGTACTGGTATAAAAATAGGCACATAGTCCAATGGAACAGAGCAGAGAACCCAGAAAGAAACCCAAATACTTACAGCAAACTCTTCTTCAACAAAGCAACCAAAAACAGAAAGTGGGGAAGGGCAACCTATTCAACAAATAGTGCTGGGATAATTGATCAGCCACATGTAGAAAAATGAAACTGGATCTTCATCTCTCACCTTATACAAAAATCAACTCAAGATGAATCAAAGACTTAAATCTAAGAAACCATAAAGATTCTAGGAAATAACATGGGAAAAACTCTTCAGGACATTGGCTTAGGCAGAGACTTCATGACCAAGAAATCAAAATAAAATGCAACAAAAACAAAGATAAATAGATGAGACTTAATTAAATTAAAAAGTTTCTTCACAGCAAAAGAAATAATCAGCAGAGTTAACAGACAGCCCAAAGAGTGGGAGAAAATCTTCACAATCTATACAACCCACAAAGGACTAATATCCAGAATCTACAACTGAACTCAAACAAATCAGCAAGAAAAAAATTAACAATCCCATCAAAAAGGGGGCTCAGGACATGAATAGACAATTCTCAAAAGAAGGTATACAAATGGCCAACAAGCATATAGGAAAATTCTCAACATCACTAATTATCAGGGACATGCAAATCAAAACCGCAATTCAAATAGCACCTCACTCCTGCAAGAATGGCCATAATCAAAAAATCAAAAAATAATAGATGTTGGCATGCATGTGCCTAAAAGGAAACACTTCTACACTGCTAGTGGGAATGTAAACTAGTACAACCACTATGGAAAACAACGTGGAGATTCCTTAAACAACTAAAAGTACATCTACTGTTTGATCCAGCAATCCCACTACTAGATATCTACCCAGAAGAAAGAAGTCATTATACAAAATGATTGGGTGATGGGTGTACCAAAATCTCAGCAATCACCACTAAAGAACTTATTCATGTAACCAAACACCACCTGTTCCCCAAAAACCTATTGAAATTTGAAAATTTTAAAAAAATTTTTTAGAGATCAACAAAACCAGGAGTTAGATTTTTTAAAAAAATTGGTAAGATAGGCCACTAGCTGGGCTAATAAAGAAAAGAAAAAAGACCCAAATAAACACAATCAGAAAGAACAATGGCGATGTTACCACTGACCCCACAGAAATAAAAATAACCATCAGAAACTACTGCAAACTCTTCTATGCAAACAAGCTAGAAAACTAAAAGAGATGGATACATTCCTGAACATATACCCCCTCCCACAACTGAACTAGGAAAAAATTGATTCTCTGAAGATACTAATAATAAACTCTGAAATTGAATTCGTAATAAATAGCCTACCACCCAAAAGGAGCCCAGGACCAGAGAGATTCATAGCCAAATTCCACCAGAGGTACAAAGAAAATCTGGTACCCTTTCTATGGAACTACCATTAAAAAAATTGAGGAAGAGGGACTCCTCTCCAACTCACTCTATGAGGCCAGCATCATCTGGATACCAAAACCTGGCGGAGACACAACACAAAAAGAAAACTTCAGGCTAATATCATTGATGTGCATTAATGCAAAAATTCTCAAGAAAATACTTGCAAACCAAATCCAGCAGCACATTAGAAAGCTAATGTGTGATAATCAAGTAGGCTTCATCCCCAGAATGCAAGGCTGGTTCAACATACACAAATCAATAAATGTGATTAATCCCACAAACAGAACTAAAGACAAAAACCACATGATTATCTCAATAGATGCAGAAAAGACATTCAATAAAATTCAACATCCCTTTATGTTAAAAACTCTCAGTAAACTGGGCATTGAAGAAACATACCTCAAAATAATAAAAACCATCTATGACAAATTCATACCCAACATCATACTGAATGGGAAAAAATCGGAAGCATCCCCATTGTAAACAGGCACAAGACAAGGATGCCCTCTCTCACCACTCCTATTTAACACAGTATTGGAAGTCCTAGCCAGAGCAATCAGGTAAAAGAGAGAAATAAAGGGCATCCCAATAGGAAGAGAGGAAGTCAAACTATCTCTGTTTGCAGATTACATGATTCTATATCTAGAAAACCCCATAGTCTTGGCCCAAAAGCTCCTTCAGCTGATAAACAACTTCAACAAAGTTACAGGATACCAAGTCAATGTACAAAAATCACTAGCATTCCTCTACATCAACAACAGCCAAGCTGAGAGCTAAATCAGAAATGCAATCCCATTCACAATTGCCACAGAAAGAATGAAATACCTGGAATACCGCTAACCAAGGAGGTGAAAGATCTCTACAATGTGAATTACAAACCAATGCTAAAAGAAATCAGAGATGACACAAGCAAATGGAAAAATATTCTATGCTCATGGATAGGAAGAATCAATATCTTTAAAATGGCCATGGTGCCCAAAGCTATGTATAGATTCAATGCTATTCCTATTAAACTACCAATAACGTTCTTCACAGAATTAGAAAAAAAATTACAAATTCATATGGAATAAAAAAAGAGCCTGAATACCCAAGGCAATCATAAACAAAAGAACAAAGCTGGAGGCATCACACTACCAAACTCCAAACTATAATGCAGGGATACAGTAACCAAAACAGTATGGTACGGACAAAAAAAAAAAAAAAGAGCAGACATATAGACCAATGGAACAGAAGAAGGAACCCAAAAATAAGTTGCACACCTACAATCCTCTGATCTTTGACAAAGTAGACAAAAACAAGCAATAGAGAAATGACTATCTATTCAATAAATGATGCTGGGATAACTGACTAGACATATGCAGAAAATTGAAACTGGTCACCTTTCTTACACTGATGAGGTTGCAGAGAAAACTCAAGACAGATTAAAGACTTAAATGTAAAACCCAAAACTACAAAAACCCTGAAAGACAACCTAGGCAATATCATTCTGGACATAGGAACAAACAAATATTTTATGACAAAGACACCAAAAGCAATTGCAACAAAAGCAAAAAGTGGCAGATGAGATCTAATTAAACTTAATAAACACACAACCTACAGAATGGGAGAAAATATTTGCAAACTATGCATCTGACAAAGGTTTAATATCCAGTATCTATAAGGGACTTGAACAAATTTACAAGAAAAAACAACCCCATTAAAAAGTGGGCAATGGCCAGGCACAGTGTGGCTCATGCCTGTAATCCCAGCACTTTGGGAGGCCAAGGTAGGCAGATCACTTGAGGTCAGGAGTTTGAGACCTCCTGGCCAACATGGTGAAACCCTATAAAATTACAGAAAAAAAAAAAAAAAAAAAAAAATTAGCTGGATATGGTAGCGCATACCTGTGATCCCAGCTACTCGGGAGGCTGAGGGAGGAGAATTGCCTGAACCCAAGAGGCAGAGGTTGCAGTGAGCTGAGAACGTGCCACTGCACTCCAGCCTGGGTGACAGAGTGAGTTTCCATCTCAGAAAAAAAAAAAAAAGAAAAAAGAAAGAAAAAAATCCAAAAAAGAACAGATGCTAGTGAGGTTGCAGAGAAAAGGGAATGCTCATACACTGTTGGTGGGAATGTAAATTAGTTCAAAGATTGTGGAAAGCAGTTGGCGATTTCTCAAAGAGCTAAAAACAGAACTACCATTTGATGCAGCAATCCCATTATGGGATATATACCCAAAAGAATAGAAATCATTCTACCATAAAGACATATGAGGTAAATAAAGGCGTAAGAATGACACAATGGACTTCGGGGGTTCAGGGGGAAGGGTGGGAAGGAGGTGAGGGATAAAAGACTACAAATAGGGTGCAGTGTATACTGCTTGGGTGATAAGTGCACCAAAATCTCACAAATCACCATTGAAGAACTTCCTCATGTAACCAAATACCACCTGTTCCCCAATAACATGGAAATTTTAAAATTGAAAACAAACGCACATACAGGCAAATGTTCTTTGCGGCATAATTCACAATAGCAAAGACATGGAATCAATGATAGACTGGCTAAACAAAATGTGGTACATATACACCATGGAATACCATGCAATCATAAAAAAGAACAAATTCATATCTTTTATGGGAACATAGATGGAGCTGAAGGCTATTATCCTTAGCAAACTAATGCAGGAAGAGAATCCAAACTCCGAATGTTCTCACTTGTAAGTGAGAGCTAAATGATGAGAACTCATGGTCACAAAGAGGGGAAAAACTGACACTGGGGCCTTCTTGAGGGTAGAGGGTGAAAGGAGAGAGAAGATCAAATAAATACCTATTGGGTACTACGCTTAGTAAACTGGGTGAAGAAATAATCTGTACAACAAATCCCCATGACGTGAGTTTTACCTATGAAACAAACCTGCACATGTACCTGTGAATCTAAAATAAAAGTTAAAAAATGACTCACACCTGTAATTCCAGCACTTTGGGAGGCCAAGGGGGGCGGATCATGAAGTCAGGAGTTTGAGACCAACCTGGCCAATATGGTGAAACACCTCTCTACTAAAAGTACAAAATTAGCCAGACATGGTGGTGCATGCCCGTAATCTCAGCTACTCAGGAGGCTGAGGCAAGAGAATTGCTTGAATCCAGAAGGCGGAGGTTGCAGTGAACCAGGTCGTGCCACTGCACTCCAGCCTGGGCCACAGAGTGAGACACCATCTCAAAAAACACAAAAGAAAAAGAAAAAAGAAAGAAAGAAAAGAAAGGTATTCTTCTAATCTCTAAGGCCATGGATATCCTGCAAAAATCGGGGCCTCACTCAAGGAGCTGTAGTAGAACATATATGCACATGCAGGGTTCTTGGCTAATTCTCATTCTGTCTCACCCATTGCAATCTTCCTACAATAGAAAAATTGGAAGCCAGGTGTGGTGGCTCACGTCTGTAACCTCAGCACTTTGCAAGACCTAGGTAGGTGGATTGCTTAAGCCCAGGAGTTCGAGACCAACCTAGGCAACATGGCAAAATTTCATCTCTACTAAAAATACAAAAATTAGCCAGGCACGGTGGTGCACACCTGTAGTCCCAGCTACTCAGGAGGCTGAAGTAGAAGGATCACTTGAGCTCAGAAGATGGAAGCTGCAGTGAGCCAAGATAAGCCACTGCACTCCAGCCTGGGTGACAGAGTGAGACCCCATCTCAAACTAAAAAGACTGAAAAGGAAAAAAAAAAAATTGGAAGAAACATATTGTCAGCTCTCTTTTCCTTGTTTGGTGGGTAAGACCAGATGATTTATAAGGTTTGGTGTAGTTACTTCTAAAGTCCTAAGAATGTATGGATGTGAGAGTGCATAAATAATACTGTAGAGGAAAAATCTCCAGAAGTGCTTCTGAAAGAGAGAAAGCTGTGGGAACTCCTTTGAGAAAGATATTATTTAGGGAAGGCTCTAATCAGAACATTCTTTTCATTCAAAAGCATGAACCTTCTCATTGCTACATTGAAAAATATATATATCTTTAGCCTGAAATACAAACACCACCCTAATCCGATGGGGGTCTACTTCTACATCCCCCCATGTCCCTTCACCCATCTTGGGATCTAGCCTAAAAGTCAGCAAACTACAGCCAGTGGCCAAATGAGCTTCAAAAAGCTTTAATAAAGTTTTATTGGAACCACAGACACACCCATTCATTTAGGTATTATCTATGGCTGCTTTCATACTACAACAGAGTTGAGTATCTGCAACAAAGACCATCTGGCCTGCAGAGCCACTATATTTGCTACCTGCCCCTTTAAAGAGAAAGTTTGCTGACCCATTTAATCTTGCCTATTCCTCTCCAAACATACCCTTTGTTCCCCATTTCTTTAGCTTTGCTTATTCTATTCTCACTTTGTAGAATGCCCTTCAAATGTTACATATCCTTCCGTAACCAGCTTCTGGAAATGTCAGTTCTTCCAGAGCTCTCTGCTGTCCTGTGCTGGAAGGCATTTCTGCATCTCTGAATTCCCATAATACAAAAAGCGTCTGGCACTTGTTGGGGAATCAATAAGCAATTGTTGAATGAATGATGGAAAGAGTCTATTCAGGGTATTGGTCCTATTCTTTTGTTTTAGTTATATACACATCTCTAGTTCTGTCTTGAGGATAGATCAGTATCATATTTCTCAAAGGATTTCATGTGAGACCTTGAAAATTGTAGGCACATAATGAGCATATTTTTTGAATAAAAAGCTTAGAGGTAAGAAAGCAGGTAAAGCATGAATTGGTCAGTTTGTGGAAAAAATATTTTTGGAGTTCCCACCATTCCAAATTTTGTCCAAATAAATTTTCTAAATATTTGTCCAAGGTAAACACAGATTCTGAGATTTTTGCAAGACTCCCAAATCATTAGTTTATATTAGGAGTTCTGCAAGGAAAACACTGCCTGCTTTTTATTTTGTTTCTCAGTATTTGAAATGGCTAGGCAGGGATCATGTGACAAAGAAAAGGGAATATTTGGGAACTTAAAATTCACAAGCAAGCAGAAGAATCCTGGGCGATATGAAATACACCACATCCTCACAGGTCATGAACAAAACAAAATAAAACAAAACTACCTTTGGTTTGGGTTGAGCAAAACTAAAAATAAAAACTCAGACCTAAATGTTTTATTTTTTAATTGTAAAATATATATAACATAAAATTTACCACTTGAATCATTTTTAAGTATACAGTTCAGTGGCCTTAGTACATTCACCTCATTGTGCAACTATCACCACCATCCACCAGAACTTCTTCATCTTCTCAAACTGAAAAACTAGTTTAATTGGCCCATTTGGAATCTGGATTTTCTCAGATACTATCACATGATAGTCGGTGGCCACATCAGCTCATTAATCAGTCACTCAGTGACTCTCTCCAAGCATAATTCTAACGTATAGAAAAGGATTAGCTCCCCATCTCTACTAAAAAATACAAAAAACTAGCCGGGTGTGGTGACGGATGCCTGTTGTCCCAGCTACTCGGGAGGCTGAGGCAGGAGAATGGCGTGAACCCGGGAGGCGGAGCTTGCAGTGAGCCGAGATCCGGCCACTGCACTCCAGCCTGGGTGACAGAGCGAGACTCTGTCTCAAAAAAAAAAAAAAAAAGAAAGAAAGAAAGAAAGAAAGAAAGAAAGAAAGAAAAGGATTAGCTGATTGTTTAGAAATAATCAAAGAAAATAAAATTTTAGGATAAATAAGTATTAAACGTGCTAGGAGCTGAAGAGATTCAAAGGGTTACAGAGAATCCACTATTTTCTGATGGATAGAATTAGGGTTGTTTGCTTTTTTGAAATACTGAACAGAATTGTCAAGAAATGTATTTTATCTAAGCATCTGTCCCTTTATACCAAAGAGAGAGAGAAAGAGAGAGGAAGTTCTCTACAAATCATTCAGTGCCTAGCTCTACTCATCTCCTGTTAACAGATACTCCCACGCGTGAAAATATAATCCCAAGAGAGGATTCTGTATCTTCCATTAGAGCATTTCCAGAAACACAATCTTTTCAGCTAACATGGCAATCGCTGCAGGGTGTCCCACAAGGGGGCTACTCTTCACCTTGTAATGTTTAACGGCTGGAGTTTCTGTAGAGAGAAGATTGATTTACAACCCAAGGTGCCTGGTCCCCAAGCGCCAGTCGCTTCACTGTAGCCTTCAAGAATCGTATTTCACAGTCCCAAATAACAGGCTTGGTAAACAATAAAATTGAGTACCAGAATTGTCCAGGGAGCAGAAAGTACGGCAACCAGTGAGCCTGGATTCTGGCTCCGAGGCGGGGTGGGTGTCTGGGGGACATGGCATGGATTCTGAGTCAGGCTTCTTCATTGCCAAGTGCTTCTCCTCTAGCTCTTTACGTTCATCTGACAACTCCAGTGGCTCACTGCAGTATAGACACTCCAGTCCTCAATCCAGAATGACTGTCTATTACACTGAAGATCTGGAAGGAGCTCGTTGGAGAAACCAAGTTCAACAGTTCTCAAGTGCTAGGAGTCTGAGGGCAGGACCTGGGCAATTTGCAGCAGACGAAGGGGAGGGGAGTGGCTTTCCCCCAGCTCTTGCTCACTTTGCTCCCATGTAGGGCCTGGTGCGGGGGCTGCATCAGACTGGAGCATGACACTTTTTAAAAATTGACCCAAACGGCCGGGCGCGGTGGCTCACCCCTGTAATCCCAGCACTCTGGGAGGCCAAGGCGGGCAGATCACAAGGTCAGGAGATGGAGACCATCCTGGCTAACACGGTGAAACCCCGTCTCTACTAAAAATACAAAAGATTAGCTGGGCGTGGCGGCGGGCGCCTGTAGTCCCAGCTACTCGGGAGGCTGAGGCAGGAGAATGGCATGAACGCAGGAGGAGGAGCTTGCAGTGAGCCGAGATTGCGCCACTGCACTCCAGCCTGGGCGACAGAGCGAGACTCCGTCTCAAAAAAAAAAAAAAAAAATTCACCCAAACCTCCAGGCTAGTGGAGGCCCAACAGAGGAAGTGCCTTAGACGCTCAGGACAGATAGCCTGAGCTGGTGCCAGTCTGGTCCTAAACACTTCAATCAAAATAGCTTTACCTTTTATACATATATACATATACAAATGCAAATGCATATTTTTTAATATTTGAGGAAGTGTATATAAGATTTCCCCATTTGAAGGACTCCACTGCTAAAAAGAAAATAAAAAATAAAAAAAATTTAAAAATCCCCTCTGATGATAAAACAGAGACTTCCAAAGCATAAAGATGGGGCAAATTCATACATACAGAGTGGGTGTCAGGGATGAGAATCAATGCGCTCCCAACTCCTGGCCCACTGCTTTCTCTCCACCTCATGGCCTGCTTCACAGCGTGCCCTTTAACTTCAGAATGCAGGGTGGCTACACCATTTTCAATGTCCTGCTCCCAATTCTCATGCAGTGTGAACAGCAGGAGAAAATGAAACCTTTGAAAGAAATGGAAAGAAACTACTTGCCTGTGGACATTCTGGAAATCAACGGCTGACCCAGAAGGACCGAACAAGCCGGCCTCCTGATCCGGCGCCTCTGGCTCGTTTTCACCTGCCGTGAGTCCTTGGCAGACTTTCGTATTTGTAATTCCTGCTTGTTCATGGTGCATAAGGTGACTAGGAAAATCCTGATGCCAGAATTTCCCAAATTACCCTACACCCAGGGCCCCAAGGAGCTCTGAGATTTCAGTACCTTACCAGCTGCTGTATCTTTAAACACAGGCTTGTTTTTTCCTTGTAACTGAGAGGTGAAGCCCTAGAGACAGGGAATGCTAAACCCGTCAGATGCTCCTGCTAAAGCCCTGAGTAACGGTGGGTGCTCCTGAATAATCAGGATTCAACACCGTGGTCAGTTACTTAGAGCAAGGAGAAAACATTTTACAAGAGCATTGCCCTATTCTTTCAGAAAAGGGAAGTCCCAGGTTCTCTGCACTATATTATTCTCACCAGTTCAAGCACTTTTTTTTGTTCAGACATTCAAGTGAAAACATTGACTCAACCAACCAGTAGGAGGCAAAATATGTCACCCAATATGCTTTTTCTAACATGCATATAAAGAAAAGAAGGATTAGAAACACCAGCACCCAAAGAAACAATGAAGACTTCGTTTGATTCTTTGATTTGTATAGCTGGATAAGCTGAGGGTCTCCCTGAGAGTCTAAGCAGTTCGTAAGAGAATCCACTTCCTAGTCCTGGGCCTTAGCACCAAACCCCAAGACCAGAGCTTGGAAACGCTATTTCCCAGTTCGCCTGAAACTGTCTTGGTTGACGTTAAGTCATCCCAGTGTAGTTAATAATAGTGCCTCTGTCACTCTAAAAGTGTTCCAGGGAAGATAATTGATGACATGGTCACATCTCCTAAGGATGTATGTTTACTGGGCTTCTAACTAAGACAGATGAAGCCAGTGGGAAGAAGTGGGAAGTATGCAGAGCATTGGCCCTTGGACTGAGCACTCAGAGAAACCTGACCACAAGCCCAAATCTTGGGCTGATGTGTGCTCCTCAAATTCTCAGAGACATCTGTGATCTAAAATAGGTTAACAGTCACTAGGCCGATTTACGGCCCTACCCCCTGGGCACCCATCCCAGGAGACAATCAGCTGGGCAGCCTCCAGCTCTCTCTCCTCCTCCTGCCTTCTCACTTCCCATGAAACCCAAACCTACCCAAATGGGTTTGGCTCTTGCAGTTTCTCGACTAATTCCCTAGGGCCTCTCACTCTGGCAAGACTCTATTAGGTTTGTCATGTTTCAGAAGTATAATGATTAAGAATCACAGAGGGCAAGGGAGTGGGAGAAGAGGAGGAAGAGCAGGTAGGGGGAGGCAGCAGGGGGAGAGGTTGGGGAGGAGGAGGAGGAAGAAGAAGAGGAGGAATGAGGAAGAGTATTGTTAACAAGACCCCTGGGACAGTCAGCCATGGGAAGATTTCAGTTTAAGCAACAAAGACTGTTTTGTTCCCTGAGCTCTCAACTGAGCAGCATTTGGCTCCGACAGAAGAAAGAGGTCCCTGGGGAAAGGCGAGGACTGTGTATCCAACTGTCTCCCTTGTCACCACAGGCTGCCGTCTTGTCAGGAGCACAAAAACCAGGCGATGCTGGTTTCAGTCCGCACCAGGGGACAGGCCACTGAGCGAAACTTGGTGTCTAGGGTGGTGCCACGGGGATCTGTGTCTTCCACCTGAAGCTGTCTCTGGGAGATCCACTTTCCTGGAGATCCTGCCTTCTTTTCTGGAGACATAAAATGAGGATTCAGATCACCTAGGGGATTAAAAATCTCAAGGCAACCTGCAGAAGGTGAGAAAGGAATAAGAAGAGACGGGTATTAACTGCAGGACCCTGGAGCTCCTGGCTCCCTTCCGAGGCGAAGCACACCCACGATCCTCTCCTACCCTGTCTCCCTTCAAAAACGAGAAACAGTGCTCGCTTGGAAGATGAGGATACAGTTCTCTGTTGGAAGGGTTGCTGTGGAGATTAGGAACAGTATCAACAGAGCGCTCTGTGCTGCGTCTGACACTCTGTGCTCAATATATGGTAGCTCTCATTAGTGATATTAAAGGGCCTCTACATTTGAAGAGTAAAGAGGTTTGATTTTTTTTTTTTTTTTTTTGTCTGGAAAGAAGTAAATGGCTTCTTAGAAAGAAGAAGCATTGCCACTTATTCACAGTAAGCCTGTGTTTAAAATTCTGTGCATTTAGTCAGGTGTTTGAAGGAACAGTATGTCCCAGTCTCACAGGCAGTCCTTGCTAGCACATGCCCTGTGGAAAATTAGCATGTCTGAATTTACAAAATAATCTCTATAATGGACCTTGGAAAATGGGTTCATGGTGTTGGCCTTTCACCCGCAAACCGTGGCGGTGATTTAAGGAAAGGCACATGTTAATCAACCCATGTACAGGCCCTAGAAGGGAATAAAAAGAGCAGCGTGTCTGATCAATGTGAAGAGGGAGATTCTTCCTACAGAAACTCAAGAGGCCAAAGGAGTGGGAGGAGAAGAGAAACCGGAGGAGGAGTGGATACAGGGAGGCAGGTGACAATCTGCCTGCCTTAAATGTGAGAAGTCCAGGGCAGGTGAGATAGATGACCTCAGTTAGAAATCGGGGAAGGCATCAAACATTTCCCCTCCCACCTTCCCACTCAGCAGTTTTGAGGCCAAGTGCATCCACACCCCAAAACTGAGAGCTGACACTGCATACCACCTTTCTGAAAGCTCCCTTTGCTTTGGCTAGCAGAATAGATTCTGAGCCATCCTCTCTGGAGCACCATTCATTATTGCTCTGAACAGGCTGGGACTTGCTTTCAAAAGGCAGCTGGGCCTGGGGACCATGTTTCACTTCTTGACACCATTAATTGGGTTATGAGTCAGAGCTGTAATGAAGACAAGTTTTGGTGTCTCCTCCAACTGTCCTGGGAAATGCACATGCACAGGCCCAAAAGCCACAGAGGGAGGGAGAGCCGGACAGATTTGCTTTGTTTATCGGGCCCACATGGTCACCAAATAAATGGTCAGCACCATGGGACTCCTCTGTGCACAGGCCTACCGTTTTTTCTGCTGCTCCCAGAGGCCCTTAGATGTCAGAGTCTCTCACCCAGAGTGGCTCATTAGTAACAGGAAGAAGTGGGAGGAGGCAGGAGTGGATTCAAAACAAGCCACAGAAGGAAGCTTAAAAGAAGGAATAAAGCAGGGGCTGGTCTTGCATGTGAATCAGGCCATTGCACAAATAGGAGCAAGACCAGCTCCCTACCTGGAGGCAGCAAGGAGAGTGGCGCACACTCAGCAGCCTGCATCACGCAGCAAACCTCTGAAGGTCCAAGGCTTATCCAAAGAAACAGCCCAGACTTATCAATCTCACAGAAGTCCATTATGCATGCAGTCCTGGATCTGGCCAGTTAGGCTGCATAAAACATGCAGGCTGATGAGTCTTATCACCTCAATGAATTCGAAAGTCCAATTACATTTATAGGATTGTTGGCCTCTCTAATGCTTCCATGCAACTCTATCAGAGTTCATTTAGACTGCCTGCCTTTTGGATTAAATGTTTGCAGCCCCAGCTGCAATCTCACTTCGATTTTAAAATCCCCCAGTCTGTTGTATTGTTTACAACTAGCAGGAGGCTCATCCGTGGTCCTTTGGAGAGGATGCATTATGATATCATCTGAGGAAGTTACGACGTACACCATCCTTCGGTTCCCCTTAAGTCCTCCGCTCCAGAACAAGTTCATAAATCCCAACTTCCTCAAAACCAAACTATAGAAAGGCACGAGGTCAGAAAAGACCAACTTTCTGAACCAATGACTGAGGAGCTTCTCCTGAGGGGCAAGAGGAGAGATTGCTGCAGTGCCATTTAGTTATCTGTTCCTTGTCCTGGGGGTATGAGGAGCCTGGAGGCTAGAGTGGGGCAGGTGGATAAACCAGGCCTGAACGCTGCCCCAGGGAGTTTGGAAATCACTGAGCTAGGGAGAGAAGGTTTTGTGTCTTTGAAGCAGTACAACCTAGTAGTTCACTATGCATTTTCTGGGGTCAGACTGCCTGGTTTCAATCCAGCTCCATAATGTGTGCCCTTGTGCAAGTTGGCCAGCCACTCTCCATCTCCTTTTCCTCTTTTGAAAACTGGAGAGGTGAAAGCCTGCAACCTCAACCGTGTGTCAGGGTTACAGGAGGTCATACTGTGATCTACCTAGAAATGATGCCTGGCACAAAGTCAATGCTCAGTGCATGTTAGCTTTTGTCATAAACATGCCTTCTCCAAGCACCAAATCACGGTGAATTTATCTCCAAGGAAACTGGAAGTTACAGGCTCTTCCTTTCACCAGGATGGAACATTAACACAGACACCCCAGGAAACATGATGATTTGGATGGTTGCAGCAAAATTACCTGTTGCCTCTACCTTCTCACTCAAGACACCAGAGAGATACTCATGTTGGAACTTTCCACAGATAGCAATACCACATGGGCCACTCAGAGCAGCCTTTCATTCGGCTGCCAACCTGGAATTAGATAGGGTGCTTGGGTTGGAACCTGGGCTCTTCACAGTGCTGCCTCTGAGAAGTAGGAATTAGGCCATTCCTCAACTCAAGTAAGTGGTGGGCTGAAAAATCTGAATGCATTATCAGGCAACAAAAAGCTAAGGATTTACTGTGAACCTCAGATGCTTATTAAACCTCCCATCTTGAGTGCTGCAATCTCCCCTAATAACATGGTTATTCATCCTTATTGCACCCTTCCTTGTTCACTAACTGGCATCTATTCCACATGAACTGTCCATCCTGGGAATTTCCAGGTCTGCAGCAGAGTCTAAAAGCTCACTCAAGTCAAAAGCTCATGGGAATCAGCGGATTAAGCCCCAAGCCCACCTGACCCCAGGTTGAGTTGTGATGTAGAAACTCTAGTCACCAAATGTCATGCTCAAGTGTTAATGATGTTTTTGTCTAACTTGGTCTGAACTGCAAGTATTTCTAGGCTCACTGACTCTTAAAGACAACCCCAGCGATTCACACTGAAATTAACACCCTTTGACACAGCACACAGTGCCAGAGTGTAACATTTACAAGGGGAAAATAACTTGAAAGTGAAGGAGACCAAAAAGGCATAATTACCCAAGGCAAACTGTTTTGTTCATTCAGTGATTACAGTGGTTTTAGAGCCTTATAATTTAGCATAGCTCAGAACAATTTAAATCTCAGTTGTGCTCCTTCAAGAAACGGAGACTCTTCCTTTCCTTTATTCCTTCTGACAGGCTACTCTTTTAATATCATCTTAGTTCTAAGATGGCAGAGACTATATCCTCCCGACATCACACACAGACAAAAAAGAAAACTGACAGCAGCCGCCTTTCCCCTTTGCGTTGGGCTGCAGCGCACAAATAAGGGAAGAGTGTAACAATTCCAAATGGGGGTAATTTCTTTCAGGTTCAAGTATCAGTTTGCTTGTTTTGCTGCTGCTAATCACCTCTTAAACAAACAATTGCTTTATCTATGTACTGTGCCTCATTTCACTTTCAAATTATGTGTGTGTTTTGCTCCTAACAGCTTATTATGATCTATAATTAACAATTTTGCTGAAAGCAGAGCTGTGTATTGAAGAGAGCCCACATGCTATCTGAGAAGTACTTGAAACAGGAGGCCTTTGTTTTCATCACAAATTTGGCAAACAGAAGACGCCTCCCTTCTCCGCTCTGCATTGTCTCCTTCAGAAGTCCAGAAGTGCAAAGGCAGAAAATTAAAAGGAAGATTTCGAACTTCAGCAAAATTTCAGTTGCTACCTTTGAATCTAAATACACCAGGGCTTCTCAAATTTGGCCACAATTTGGAATCACCTAGGCAGCTTTTACAGGAATGCCCAGACTTAGCCCCAGACCAATTAAGTCAGGGTCTAGGGATGGACCCAGGCATGAGCACTTAATAAAGCACCCCAGATAATTACAAAGTACAGTGAAGACTAAACACTACTGTAACAAACTAGCTAGTCTGCTTTGCAGGAGCTCAGAGAAAAAGGTAATGACAGGGATGAATTCAGTGTTGTACTTGAGTGTACTAAAATTTAGACTATTTTCCAAGTCCATGAATCATCTCCAATCTAGATGACTTGCAGAAGATTCTTTCTCCCCATCTCTCAGCTTATTCAAGCTCACCAAACAAGCAGCAAAGTTGCTTAAAAATTTCCCCCTGGGAAGCAGGTTTTTGAGATTACGGAGGGAAAACTCATTTGGGAACATATTTCCTGGATATATTCTGGCATAGGCAACCTGCATTTCTCTTGTGGTTCAAGCACTTTAGAACATTCTCTGGCAGGCTTGGCAAAGTTATAGACACAGCTCCTGAAGTCTTGTGTTCAGAGGTCCAGATAAGGTTCTCCACTTTTACACAATCCATTACTTTAACATATAACAAAGAAGCTGGGTGTGGGCTTTAGTATGAGTAAGTCATCAGAACTTTAGGGCACGGGTACTTTTTTTCATTTGTGGTAGAGGCTTGCAGCCCTGGCTGAAATGCTTCTGAACCAGGTCTGAAGTGTGCCAAATGTGTTTCTTGTGCTCGCCTCTACCCTCAGCACGCCCCTCTCTTGAAATCGCTCTGTCCTTTATTGCTTATTCTATGAAATTATTTCTATTATTTTATTTTTTTTACTCTTATTAGACTTAAGTACCAAACAGCTTCATTTCATGATTCTCCATACAAGCACATTCGGAGTTCAAAGCACTATAGTGGATCAGAATATGACACCCCAAAACATGCCTTTTTTTTTTTTTTTGAGACAGAGTCTCACTCTGTCACCCAGGCTGAAGTACAGTGGCATGATCTCCTCTCACTGCAACCTCCACCTCCTGGTTCAAGTGATTCTCCTGCCTCAGCCTCCTAAGTAGCCAGGATTATAGGTGCGTGCCACCACGCCCCACTAATTTTTTTTTTTTTTTTTTTTTTTTTTTTTTTTAGTAGATATAGGGTTTCTCCATTTTGGCCAGGCTGGTCTCAAACTTCTGACCTCAGGTGATCAACCTGCTTCAACCTCCCACAGAGCTGGGATTACAGGTGTGAGCCACCATACCTGGCCAAAATATGCCTCTTTGACAGAAGGGTTATTTTGGGCTGAGACAATTGAGATACAGCAGATGCCAGAAAGGCTCTGTGTACTCCTTCCATTTGCCTAAAAGCAGGATATAAATTTCCATTTGTAAAGGTGTTTCTGTCTCCTGGACCAGGAGGAGGAGGACAATGCTTAAGACTCTAAATCGCTGTAATCTCTTCTCAGACTAGAAATGGCACCAAGAGAAACTTTACTGAAATAGCTCTTATCTTCCATTAGTTTTCCCACATATATTTACCTTCCCACAGTTTACCACTCCTAGAAGCCTAAACTTCTTTTACTTTGTCTTGTCACCTCTCTACAAATGTATTGTTCTTTGCTAGGGTGCTAGATAAGTTCCATGTTCTAACCGCCCCTTTGAGTTACTCATCACTGAGTTTCTCCCACGGGTATGTACACTGTATTGTTAATAAACTCTGCTATTCTCTTGTTAATCTATCTTTCATCAGTTTAATTTTCCAGCCACGGAACCTAAGAGGGTAGAGAATAAGCTTTCCCGCCTCCCCTACAGTGCTAATAAAGAATTCTAAAGGGATAAATTGCACATTGCGTGTTGGGGCAAATTTTCTCCTCCATCCTTCTACCCAGCTCCATCTTTCTCTCACACACACACACACACACACACACACACACACTCTCTCTCTCTCTCTCTCTCTCTCTCTCTCTCTCTCTCACTCAATTTTGTTATCTAATCCAATGGCTCCCAAATATGGCTGGTCATTGGACTCAACTAGGGAGCTTTTAAATTATAATTTCCTAGGCTCCGTTCCCTAACTTTGATTCAATAGGTCTGGAATGAGGCCCAACAGTCTGTATTTTGGAAAGCCCTAAAGTGATACTGATGATTTTCCATATTTGGAATCTGCTGATCTAGCCCGTGAGTGAGTACCGGGTGAGATTAGGGAGAAGGGAAAGCGTCACCCCACACAAGGTGCGAGGGAGGGTGGAGCGGGTATTCAGAAGTAGGTAAGGATTTTTGGCACTTCTTCAGTCCCAAAACAGCAGTTGTCCAAGTATGTGCTGCAGACGTGTCACTGCTCAGAGAGCGAATGGCCCTGGGGTCTGCAATCTGTCACCATTACTGCCCAGATAGTTCCCGGAGATGTCAAGGGACAGGCCTACCTTCAGCCGTAATTAAGATTCTCATTTCCCAGAACCTATTCTCCATGCAATAAATGAGGAAGCCTGTGCTCTTTCAGAGGGCTGGTCCCCAAATGACAGCCTCAAATTTAGAGCTGAAGAGGGGAACAAGGGACTAGGAGAACAGAGTGAAGAAGTTTAACAAGAGGGCTGAAGTGCATAAAACACAGAGGAGAGGAGACCTTCAATGTAAAAGCCAGTTTAATAGAAAAAACATTTTCTAAAATGACAAACCAAGGGCTGGGAAGCATCAAAACTCTTCTCAGTATCTCTCATTGGCTGGTTTGCCTCATAGATCCTCCTCGTGAAAATAAAAAAATTAAAAAAAAAAAAAAACACTCTGCAAGGCAAGAAATATTGTGACTTAAATTGCATTCGTGAGATTCTCTGATTAAAAAAAAATCAATTTGTCAGATCAATTTTTCTTAAACAAGTTCATCATACTCTAGAGCAACGAGCCAATCAATAGGGAATGTTTTTCAGCCACTTCCCAGCCTTCCCACTTCAGTAATTGCTAGAATTTCATATCGACAGGCCATAGGATGCTTTGAAGGCTGAATTGATCCATTAGCCTGTGGTGCTACAAGGCTGGGCCACAACAATAACGCTGTGTCCCTCCAGGGACCAGGGCTGAAATCAAACAGAAGGTGAGCCATTACATTCTGCACTTGATCGTGGAGGAGCCGGACTCCAGCCTCTACTGGAAACTTGGGAATGAGGAACAAGGAGAAAAATCAAGGAAGTAGGAAGTGCATGGAACAGAGAAGGAAGACGGGGCAGGAGAGCTTGGGGAGGGAGGAAATCCCAAGGACCTACAGTCTGACTGCAAATGGTCTCCACTGAGGAGGAAATGCTGTGTGGCCTGATGAAACCACATGTGCTGGGCAGCTGCAGTGAAGAGAAAAATAAACTTGAAAGGACTCCAAAAGAGAAGCTAAATGATGCTCATCAGTATCATTTTAGCCTTGAACCTTAGCTCATAGTTCTTCTTTAACAGTGATGTGAATAATTACTTGTGCCTGGGGCTAAGGAGAAAGGGAGTCTCCCAGAGTGCAGCCAAGGAGAAAGAAGCAAGGAGTACAGAGAAAATGGAGCAAACTCTTATCTTGGGCCAGAAGGTAAAATTATTCATATTGTAATCATTCCTGGACAGCTGTCCTGTGCATTTATACAACCCACTAACTCAGCAGGTTATCATAATAGGAATTATAATACACAAAGCATCCAAGAGAAATCAAGGTTTGATTCACCAAAGAGAGAAATTACCAGAGGGGGCCAGATCATATTGCCTTTTGCAGGACAAAGTTTAACTTTGGTAACAGGAAAATAAAATCTGACAATCAGAATGTACTCTGGTAAGAGGCACTGGTTTTGCCCATTACAAAGGTGCTGTTCATCTATTAATCAGTGAATTGTTCATTAACTATCCTACACAGTTATGTAGGCTTCTCATAAACCTGTTGGAAAGCAATGTCTGTGGAAAGCAAATTTGCACAAGAGATGGAAATTGCCCACCACATGATAGCATGGTTAACCTTCAATTTTTATGTGGAAATTAGGTATGCCTTATTAAAACTCAAAAGCCAGGGTTTTACTGCCCTCAGATACAAGCATATGTAGATACATACATTTATACCAGTAGCACGAGCACAGCTCTGAGTGGCAGGTCAGCATATATTAGTTGCTGGGTCAGACCTCACCAGAGGACAAACTAACGTGTTCCATGCTGTCACACATTGCTTATTGTATGCACCAGACATCCTGAAGGACACTGACATCCTTGGCAACTCACACTTTTTTCAGTTTCCATGAAAACCTTACTTATTGAGCTCATGTGTGTATTTGCTTAGTATATTTCATAATCTGAGTCCAACCTGGACCTCATACAAATATAATTAATCTGTCCACTTTGAATAGACAGCTGCAGTATCATCTATGTGGCTTTCTACGTAAGTTAAACATGGAGGAAAAGAAATTACAAAAATGAAGACTATTTCAATGATAGGTTTGTTGACTATGTTACTAGATCAACTCATTGACAGAGTTAGATAATATGCAGTTGGTAATATATTTATTTGAGCAAATCTACAGTGAATTGTGGAAAATTAATACTGCTTCTAGAAACATTTGTGGCCCACAGTAGCAGTGGACAGAGATGTAGTAGCAACACCAACCTGGTTTCTGAGTCACTTTGGCATGGACAGGCTTGTCACCCAAATGCCTGCTATTTAAGGTATGGGGCTAATTCTTACACAGAGCAAAACAGGCCACACCCCAGGCAGGCTTCTGTGCTGCTCCTATCAAAAATGCCATTGAAATGAGTGGCAGATAAGGCTGTCTCAGGAGATGAATCTTGCACACACCCTGTCTAGGAACCGGCTTTATCCAGATAACTGAGGAAATTTTGTAGAAATTGTGATTCTCTAGATCTGAGGTGGGCTCCTGAAATCTGTACTTTTTAAAGTTCTATGGTTAACTCTAATGGATAAACATGGTGTATTAGTCCATTCTTAGGTTGCTAATAAAGACATATCCAAGACTGGATAATTTATAAGGGAAAGATTTAATTGACTCACAGTTCAACATGGCTGGGGAGGCCTCAGGAAACTTCCAATCATGGTAGAGGGGGAAGCAAACACACCCTTCTTCACATGGCAAGAACAAGGAGAAGTGTTGAGAAAAAGAGGGAAAGGCCCCTTATAAAACCATCAGATCTTGTGAGAACTCACTCATTATCATGAGAACAGCATTGAGGTAACCACCCCCATGATTCAATTACCTCCCACCAGGTCCCTCCCACCACGCATGGGGATTATGAGAACTATTATACAATTCAAAATGAGATTTGGGTGCAGACATGGCAAAACCATTTCACTTGGGTAGGGACTAGTAAGTTACATATGACTCCTTAGGCATTCTACATGCACAGTATGTATGGACCAGCAGCATTGTTAAAAATGCAGAAAGCTCATCCCACCCAAACTACTGAATCAGAATCTGCATTTGAACAAGATGTCCAAGTAATATAAGTGGACACTGAATTTCAAGAACCACTGCTGTAATTTGTCAGCACATATATTAAATCACTTGAAGTTATCTACCTGGTATTCATTGGATTGCTACTGCCTTGATTCACAATGCAAAGAAACGCTTTCACTAAGTTATGCTATCAAATTTTAAGAGTCTCATGAAGAATATTTTTGTGTTTTAGTAAAGCCATTGTTCAAGGCATCGATATTAGGTTGTCAGATGTCTCTTGCATTAAAGTCCCATGGATGATAATATTCTTTTAAAATTGGGAAAAAACCCACAAAAAGCAATACATGTTTTTATGAGAAAATACAAATAAGCAAAATTTAAAAAGCAAATAAAAGTGATCTATGATTCCATCATCCTAATAAAGAGACTGTTGATATTTTGTTATGGAATATACATATGTATATATTCTATATGTATCATCATAAACATACTCACAGAATGTAAAATAATCATTTTCAACATGGTTTTATATGCTATCATAATATTTTGCTTTATGAACACATATCACATAAGTAATAGCAGTATGCCACATTACTATACTACTGTTCCTCAATATTTACTTTCTAGTTACATTTTTGCTGGTATAAATAACACTGCAATAAACATCCTGAACAACAGCATTTGAATTTATATATCCCTGAAAATATTTTTT
Organism: Theropithecus gelada; assembly: GCF_003255815.1. Classification (NCBI taxonomy): domain Eukaryota; kingdom Metazoa; phylum Chordata; class Mammalia; order Primates; family Cercopithecidae; genus Theropithecus; species Theropithecus gelada. Next base: position 94,804,543 of record NC_037683.1, read on the forward strand.
AAATATGCAATATAGAAAAAATTGACTGGCTGAGGAAATGTTATGCTAACTTTTTTTCAAAGGAGAAATTCAATAGTAAATTGAGTTTTCCGTTTTTGCTTTAGTTGTCAGGAAGCTTGAAATCAAATGTAATGCTTAATTACACTGATTATACTAGCCTGGATTTGTTATATACTTATATCTCCATTGATATCTTGTTTATGGATTTTTAAATATTCTTTTTTTTTTTGAGACAGAGTCTCACTGTCACTCAGGCTGGAGTGCAGTAGTTCACGATAGGCTTGACCACCCAGGTTTAAGAGAGGTTCACACCTCAGTTTCCCTGGTAGCAGGACTACAGGTGTGTACCGCCATGCCTGGCTAATTTTTTAATATTTTGTAGAGATGGGATCTCCCTATATTGCCCAAGCTTGGCTCAAACTCCTGGGCTTAAGCGATCCTCCTGCCTTGAAAATATTTATCTTTAATAAGACACATCAAATATTTTAGGGCAGTAGGGTACTTATCAATTTAAATGACTACACTTAGTGCTTTCAAAAGAAAAGATTCCAATGTTGGAAGAGTTCCTTCTAACTCCTGGCCTTAAGTGATCCGCCTGCCTCAGCCTCCCAAAGTGCTGGTAGTACAAGCTTGAGCCATTGCACCCAGCCAAACATACTGTTATTTCAATACCAAAAGAAATATTCCTCGCTATTCTGTTCTCAGAGATTTATTTCTTTAGACCTTAAAGCTTTCCTCTATAAAACGCTTAAATCCATGTTAAATGAAGGACATATTAAATTCAGATCATAAAATTACCACAAAAGGGAAAGAGGTAACTATACAAAGATGATGAAAAGGAGCTAAGAGAAGGGAAAAAATGACCACAGGGAGCCTTTGCCCAGATTAGAGCATCTACTTTGGCAGATTCTCATGGAGGGGGTTATACTACAATGACTTCCAAGTGAAATCAAGTGATAATTCATTATAAATATAGATTACCACACAAGAAGTAGGTTGCCACTGGAACAGGAAGTTAAATTCACTCAGATTTAAATTCAAATGAGTGATGATATTAAGGGAGAAAAGGGAAAAAAGTGAGAATTACTTTATCTATGCCCACGATCCAAGATATGTATATGAGATACTGTCAGACAGAAATTTGTCTGCTCAGGCTCAGAATGATAAAGAGGGAGGAAACAAGGAAAAGTAGATAACCAAGCAGTTCCCATAGCAACTCCCAGCAGTGCTTAGCAGGCTTGACCCGAAGCCTTGTCTCGGCAGTAACTGACTTATGCCCAGAGGATAGAAATTGAAGACTGTCGGGCACGGTGGCTCATGCCTGTAATCCCAGCACTTTGGGAGTCTGAGGCAGGTGGATCACAAGGTCAGGAGTTCGAGACCAACCTGACCAACATGGTGAAACCCCGTCTCTACTAAAAATACAAACATTAGCCGGGCATGGTGGCCCACACCTGTAATCCCAGCCACTCAGGAGGTTGAGTCAGGAGAACCGCTTGAACCAGGGAGGCAGAGTTACAGTGAGCCGAGATCACACCACTGCACTCCAGCCTGAGCAACATAGTGAGACCCCATCTCAAAAAATAAATAAATAAATAAATAAATAAGTAGAAATTGAAGCCTGTTACCGCCTTTTGTACCATTCACTGCCTTCTCCGGGTCTTCTTGCTTACAATGAGTTAATGCTATGAAAATTTTTAACTCTTCAAGAATAGCAAAAGTAGATAACCTGAAGCCACAAAATAAACTTGAGACAAACTATTTGATCTAAACATTGCAAATACTGCCCTTCCAAGCCTAAGACCTCAGGTTACTTCACAACTGGGCTTGAAGCAAGCCCATAAACAGCAAGCCCCTTGTGTATACATAGTTCTAGTTCCTACTATGGAAGAAGAAGAATGTGAACTAGATCTAGATCTTCTAATTCTTGTGTTTTTTCATGTATATCTGTTAGTTATTTTTATGCCCTTCTATACGTGTACTACTACTTAGTCTAGACCTGGATGTTTTTATCAATAAAGTGAGGCTAAGTGTTTAACTGTACCCTGCATAAGACCATGGAGAGCAAAAATTTAATTAAATGTAAGTGAAAATGCTTTGAACATAATAAACAGTTATTCAGAAAAAAGTAAATTTACTAGGCCTGTTAGTGGGAATATTACAATGACATTTATAAGGGACAAGGGTGAACATTATTTTTGTGAGCTCAGCAAATTGTTCTACCCTTTCTTGTGCTAATGCAACCACTTTGTCTTCACCTCAAAACATCACCCACGGACATAGGCACATGACCCACACCTAGCCAAATAATACCTCTTTCCCTAGTCTAGGTTAAAGGAGGATCTGATGGATGACCTGATAGGGTTAGGCAGTGTCCCTCCATTGGATTGCCATATGCATGATGAGACTGCATTCGCTAAATCCTGGCATTTGGAGAAATTCAGTCTGCAGACAAAGTCAAGCAAAGATAAAAATGTGAGATGGTTAGCCAGCCAGCTGAATGGATGGGTAGATGGATGGATGGATAGATGAATGAATGAATGAATGAATGAATGAATGAAGTGGCAAGAGACGGAAAGGCACCTGGTGTCAAGTGCTTGGTTTCAGTTCTTGAGGCTCTGGGAACTATACTATAATTTCAGTGGTGTGAGCTGCACCTATTTTCTTCCAAGCTATGTGAGCCAACAAATTCCCCTTTTCGCTTAAACTGTTTAAATTGAGTTTTGGTCACTGGCAGGCCAAAGAGTTCTAAACAATGCATTCTATGTACAATGCTGCTTTTGGCACCAAGATAATACCTTTCACAGTGAAAACAGGCACCTCTCTCAGGGTCAATTTCGAGGCTTCTAGACTTCTAAAAGTCAACTCACTTGCTACTCTCACTCTCCATGCGCTGCCTAGTCTTCTCTTTGCTCCAACTTTATCAAGCATTTCCCTAGTCAACAGCTAAATAGTATGGCACCAAACCTTGCAACAAAGCTTTTTCTTTGTCTCCTTATGACTTTCCCATATGAACGTTTCTACCATTTCCAGAGATATCCACAAGTATATCTGTAAACACTCCCTGAAAACTCATTGAGCATCTTATCCTATAAAGTTCCTTGGGGCCTTCTGGGTTAAGAGAAGTACTAATAAAAGCCATGGCTTTCCTATGTCATTGGTTCCAATTTGACTCAAGCCAGATGCTACCTAAAACTGAAGCTATGATGACTCGTGAATGACTTTCTGTTGTGAGTATGAAATAAGTCACGGTTTAGGGGCTACGGCTAGAAAGTACATGCTCATGCGACAGAAGTCAATATTAAGCCTCTCAACTCATAGGGAATGGACTGAGTTCAGAAACAATTTTCTTATTATTGCCTTATATTTTCTATAAAGAAGATATGTCTAATGGAAGAAGAGATGGACAGAGGCAGGAAGGAATGCAGGGAAGAAGGGAGGGAGGGAGCAAGGAAGGAAGGAAGGTCAGTTGGTTTTTTAGTTTGGATCCTGAATAAAAGAAAACATCCTTATAGATGTGGAACATTTTCAAGGATAACAAAAAGTCCACATTTTAAGGTGGATGCTAGAAAAGGTTAAATTCACCAAACATAGAAAAGCAAACATACTATATAGAATGATGTCATATAACACACCTACCTTCTATATTGAAACAAGTATTTTGTCATAAGTAATTAGTCAAGAACATGCCACAAAGAGAAAGAAATTCATATTGAGCTGTCGCCTTTTATAACCTATGTTCTAGAAGACAATAGCTTTCCCAAGTCTAATGTGACAACACATGTCTGTTTTATACAACATCCATTTCCCAGACATGCTCCTTGGACCTAATGAAAAACAGTGTCCACCACATGTCTGGGTTCACCACAGCAGGCTGCATCGTTGAGAAGGCTTCTTCCATTACAAGCCTGTCTTTAAAATATGGTTTCTAAGTCCTCTGGGCTAATTAAGCACAGCTGGGTCTACATCAGCCCCACTCAAGTGTGACGATTAGGCTGGCAAGAAAAAATCAATTATCATTAATCACTAAATCCATGTAGTGACTTCTAGAGGTGCTAAATGGGTTGAGCAGGGCGATGGTGATTCTTCTCATGGGGCGGCCAAATGTTTGAAGTGAGAGAGAGTGTGCGTTCCTCCTCGAATGAATCGCCTGAGTGGGAACATCAGAGGCCCATGTGTTTACAGAATAAGAAATGCTGAGGCCGGGCGCGGTGGCTCAAGCCTGTAATCCCAGCACTTTGGGAGGCCGAGACGGGCGGATCACGAGGTCAGGATATCGAGACCATCCTGGCTAACACGGTGAAACCCCGTCTCTACTAAAAAATACAAAAAACTAGCCGGGTGAGGTGGCGGGCGCCTGTAGTCCCAGCTACTCGGGAGCCTCAGGCAGGAGAATGGCGGGAACCCGGGAGGCGGAGCTTGCAGTGAGCTGAGATCCGGCCACAGCACTCCAGCCTGGGCGACAGACCGAGACTCCGTCTCAAAAAAAAAAAAAGAAATGCTGATTAAAATGAGAATAAAGTGCATGTAACTTTTCATGCATTGCACTATCATCTCCAATTCTGGCTCACTTTGGGGAACAAGAAGAAATGCATATAACTATTGCTACCACTTGTTATCACCTGAATGGTGTCTCTGTTGAAGTTTGTTTAAAATCTCTCTTTTAGAGTAAATATATGTTCACTTGTAAAGTATTTTCACTGAGCAGATTTTTTTCCTTTTATTGGCCTATTCCCTACAGCCTTATGATGCATTGAGAGTTTGTGCCTTTTCTGAGGATAGTATTTACTAGCATATGCCAATTTTGTTTTATTTATCAAGACCTCCTCTCCTTTTTAAGAAAATGGTACAAAGGTTTGAGATCTCCATGTGAAGGACAATTAACACGGACATTATTATTGCTTTGTATAATGTTGTTTCATTTTGTGTTTGTTTTCCCCATTTTTAATTTTCCTTTGCTTTTATTTTGTTCACAGTAAGAATGGCTTATCAAATAAAGTGGCCCAGTCTCATTTCATCAGTGGACATTAGTTTAGAAGCTGTTTTTCCTGGGCCCTATGCTAGAGAATGCTAGCCAAGATGTGCCTGTTTCCCAAAAGTGAAGCCACAACTCCCTAGTGTTCTTTCTCATGCAAAATGAGTACAGGGATTAATTTAGGCAACCACATTGCCTCTCTCACACTCCAGCTGAAGACAAGTGACAGTGTAGGGAATTCATTTGCAGGCCAGTTTGAAATGCAGGAGGTACAGTAACAGGACAAGAGCCGTAAGCAGGTGAAGCAATTTTCACTTTTCCCTCCTGAAACTTCAACTGAAACATAATGTTCACTGTAACCTCACCGTGTGAATTGCCTGTCTTTGGCCTTGGGATGCTCTTTAAGGATTCTTTGCTGGAGAACCAGCCTGGGAGAAGGTAGACTACAAACTCTACCCCCATCACCAACCTTCTGCATCTACTTATTTTCAACCACAGTGCATGATCACTATCCTCAATAAACTTTGGAACCACTTGAAAGGAAAAACAAACAAACAAACAAACAAACACAGCCCTATCATCTAAGGTCAAATTTCCTTCTCTTCTTTCAAAGTCAGGCATATGGAGAAAATGAAAGACATGTCCCATTACAGCTCCATTCCCCTTTATCCTCCTAAAAACAGCAAGTTTAGAGAACAGGAGCACAATGGGGAAGAGGGTTTAAAGGAACAGGCTGAGAGACGAAGAGAAGCAGTCATGCCAAGAAGAGAAGGAGAAAAGGGGGAGAGATGGAAGGGTACAGGGGAGGCTAGAGGGCAGACATACAAGGGAAGTCCTGGACAGAACTGTGAAGGAAGTCGAGATTGTCTGTGGTTCTCCATTCTTCTGTACATTCTTCCTGTCACTCTTGGTAAGGCTCAGCACCCAGCAGTCTCCTCTTACCCATCCATTCCCATTGTCTGGAACAATGCCCTTTGCTCTCAATGATCCCATCCACATCAGAACATTATACACTTCCTCATCCACTCACTAGACTGGATTTTTATGCTCTGTCTGGCCCCTCTGTGTCCTGTAGCCTCCAGCATGGCAAGGACCCAGCATGTACTTAATAGATAGTTACTGAATGAAAACATAACTAGACAATGAGGACTGGTGGATGACTATGTAACTTTGGAATTTGAGAATTTCTTTACCTCATGACCCAAATGACTAATTTTCGTGGAAGAAATCACAGGCTTTTGGCAGGCCCCAGAGTAGACATCATGGTTGCTCAGGCTTTGGGAGGATCTTCAATTTACACCAAGGCAATGACCTACTCACAAGCCCTAGAGGGAAGAAAGGAAGGCAACAAAAGCTTGACTTGCATAATAATAGGTGGTTAATTCTAGGCTGGGGCTCACAAACACACACACACATGCATATGCATACTCACTTTCAGACACACACTCCCCCCAATTCTCCCCTATCACACTGGATGATGTCAGAAATTGTAAAGCCATGTTACTGAAGATTTTGAATACCTTGGTATGGCTATCACCTTAAGCCCTCAATCATTTATACCGTAGTGTGAATGTATGGTTCTGGACCTGTTCTGATAAAGGCTAGAGAGAGAGAATGGCCAGTACTATCAATCTAACTGGGAGACCTAGAGTAAGAGTTTAGGACTCAGATAAGAAAAGAAAAGCGCTCAGATGCCCTTCAGGCAAGTGGACCAGGTCTGTTCTTCCAGACAGAAACTTTTGGCTGGTTAAAGCAGACACTCACCCCCAAACCTGTGAGGCTGACCCTCACTCAATCACTTAAAATGGCTGTCTTCAGCCTCATGAACAAGATGCCGTTGTGTTTCTGGCAATATAGGTGACCCACATAAGAGAGCAGCTGTGTCAAAGAGCCGCCCCACCATCTGAACCCATGTTCTGTATCAGCAGATTTTGCCAAAAGCTCGTGTCCTGAAGCCTAGGCCTGGCACAGTTTAAGCAGACCCTGAGCGGAAGGAAGTGTAGGCAGGAAGTGAGCAAAAGTGGGAGAGAGTGATTGTGCTTGTCAGCCAGACTGATTTTCCTGAACGATACATCACTGAGATCCAAGCATTCAACAGAGGGAAAACACAGACAGAAAAAGAGCCAGACACACACACACACACACACAGCAGCAGCAGCAGCAGCAGCAACAGCACAAACCCAGAGAATAGGAACACCTCAAAAATCAAAAGAACTGTTAAGTGAGGACAGATAGCCAGTAAAAAAAAATCCCCTGCAGCCTGAGACAGGAACCCGAAGCCTTCTAGAGATGTGCCACAAAGGACAAGATTCTGACCACTCCTCGCTTGTGGAAGAGTTTATTGACCAGCAATTGGAGAGAGAGGCCAGTATGGCTGGGACATCCAATCTAGGTGCTTTTTCAGAAAAATCCACTTGCTCGGTGCCTTCTTTCGCACGAGTGCTGCAAGGAGCTGGCCCCTGAGCTAGATGCGCAGATAGACAAGTGCAGCAGAATTTTAGAACAGAGCCCTTCATATCACGCTTGTCAATAAGGGGTTCATATGATAAGATACCAAAGCTAGTATGAGACACAACCTCCCATAAGCAGAACTTACAATGGCAATACAGGAGAACCTGTTCCACCAGTCTTGAAGCCAGCCACCCACTTTGAAAAGATAAAGAGGAAGAGATAGTAGGCAGAGAGGATCAGTGAAGGATATTTTTGGAAGAAAGTTACACCCTACAGCGAATCCTCATCATAAGAGGAATCCCATTACACAACTCAGAGGTACCTTTCAAGTTGTGTTCTGTGCATTCTATGTGTTCTGGAGCTCCAAAGGCTGTCAGATAAATAGAACGAAACATTAATGCTGCCCCTAGAAACATACAAAGCCACAGCCTGGTCCTGCCACACCACTGTCCTTTAGGGAAAGGGGCAAGGAATGCCGCCTTCTCTCCATACATCCTGTAAGGGAATCTGCACATGTTTACTTAGAGAGTTTGAAATGATTTGCTACTGGGAGATGAAAAGACCTGCTGTCTGACTCATACCTGAGAAAGTCGAAGCAGAATATGGGCAGGTTTCTGATGCCAGCCCACAAAATTAAAAGGTGAGGGATGAGTTGACTGGGTGGGAAAGCCAGAAGTACATTGCAGCATGGAATCTACCTGCAGCCCCAGAACCAACTGCAGCAAGGAAGGAGAGCAGGGAGGTAGTATATCTTGTGGGCCAAAAGTAGACGATGCAGGAATGCAACTCCACACAAGACCTTTTTCAGGTTGTTCAGTGCTCACTCAAAAAGTAGCATCAGCCCAGGCCAAGGGAGCTATAGAAGAAAAGGGCAGCAAGGAACTTCTACAATTCCTACAACACTGCCCACTGAAAAGCCAGCTTGAACCCTCTGCAAACCAAGAGAGAAGAAGACACCAGCCAAGTAAGAACTGCCTGTCCCTTACATTTTCTTTTACATTTCATTGACATTTTCTTCCCCCTACTCTAATCAACCCCCTTCCCCAGTCAGACAGCAGCTAGCTAGTGGAAGACAAGGCAAATGTGGAGAAAACAGCACGAAAAGCCATTAGCCTCCCATGCACCACTGAAGGCCTGGCTGGAAAAGGGGAGATGTAAACCTGTATTGGTTTGGTACTGCTGCGTAACAAATTACCACAATCTTAGCAGCTTCAGACAACATCCACTTAATATCTCACAGTTCTGCAGGTCAGAAGTCCTACATGGCGCTACTAGGTTCTCTGCTAAAAGTCTCACAAGGCTAAAATCAAGGTGTTGGCCAGCAAAGCTTTATCTTGAGGATCTGGAAAGGAATTCACATCCAAACTCATTCGGTTGTAGGCAGAATTCAATTCCCAGTGGCTCTAGCTCTGAGTTCTCCATTTGCTGGCTGTTGGCCAGTCAATACTTTCAGTTCCTTATGGCTCTCGGGTCGTTGCACATGGCCCCATCCATCTTCAAAGCTAGATCAGATCCGTCTTCAAAGGATTTTATAGAACATCAAATCCTTTTCAGGCTTACAATCTCTCTGACTTCTGCTACCAACCAGAGAAAACACTCTGCTTTTAAAGGGCTCATGTGATTAGATTGGCCCATCTGAATAATCTCCCTTTTGCCATTTAAAGTAACCTAATCACAAGAGGGATAGTTATCGTACTCACAGATTTCACCCTCAGTCAAAGGAAAGGCAATTATACAAAACTGAAGTTCATTGGTGGTCATTCTCAGAATTCTATCGTTCCACAAACACTGAATCAGGTTGGAAGTTTTGAATATTCCTTAGGTTTGAACATTCAGATTACTAAACCAAGGGTCTTTTTGCAACACAAAGGAATTGTGGAACTGTGTACTAGTGGAGAATGAACAGAAAAGCCTGTGCTTTCTATAGTTTTCATGGGGTGAAGAGAAGAGATAGAATAGGAGACGACCATCAGTGAATAAGCTTCAAGGACAGTGGGAGACACAAAGAACTGAAAACAGAACTATCATTCGACTCAGCCATCCCATTACTGGGTATACACCCAAAGGAAAATAAATTGTTCTACCAAAAAGACACATGCACTTGTATGTTCATTGAAACACTATTCATAATAGCAAAGACATGGGATCAACACCATGGAATACTACACAGCCATAAATAAAACAAGGAGGGGGGCAAGAGCTGAAAAACTACCTGTTGGGTACGGTGCTCAGTACCTGGGTGACAGGATCAACAATACCCCAAACCTCAGCATGACTCAATATACCCCTGTAACCAACCTGCACATGTACCCTCTGAATCTAAAATAAAAGTTGAAATTTAAAAAAAAAGAATGTGGAAGGCCAAATAAAGCTGATATTTTATTTGCATCATGGGCCGTGCTTATAAAACATACAGTTTACCTAAGGAGCATAATCGTAGAGAAAGGTATGAACCAAACCAAAATAATGTATGCTAAGGATGGTAATAGCAGAGTGGGTTATTAGAAGCAGAAATAAAGTGCTACAAAGACAAGATCCCAATGACTAGGATAAGAATGTCTACAAATCTCCCTGCACTGCAGGGAATCCCATGGTTACACGGAAAACATGAGAAGGGAGCCCAGAAAGTTACGCCAGGAGATTAAATCCGGGTCCTAGGTCTGCCCCTCAAGTACAAACTTGAGCAAGACCCTAGCATCCCTAAAGGTCAGTGTTCTACCAGGAAAATATAACAAGAATGCATGGGATAGGGAGGCACACACTCCAAAGCAGAGTTTGCAAACTGGAGGCCCAGATACTCTATCAGACCCATGGATATGTTGTGTTTGGCCCATGCAGTGCTTTAAACTATATAATATCACTTAACACCAGCACTGAAAAAAGCAGCAGATTTCTCATTTAAATAGAAAAATCTAGATTCCCAGCTTTAAAAAAAAAAAAATTGGAAACACCAGGCCCACACTCTGCATGACAACATTCTATAGCTTGGCATCGGCTGGCCTCCTCCAACATGGGTTTGGGCACTCCGGTTCCCCACCACCCCCACCAGGCGGGCTGCAGTCACTTGGGAAACCTCACCGAGCCCTGTTGGCACCCGCCTGTTTGACCTTGCTCTAAAGCATTACACAACTGTTGGCTGTTACTACCTGTAAAATGAGGTCACTGGAATGGATGATTTACTTCCGCTCTGAGAGGCTATAATTCCAGTCCATAAGATGGGTTCTTTGGTCACTTTTCCCAAAAAGGTATAAAATGATCACCCAAAACCCAGGGTGGTCCATGTCCCTTGAGTGTGGTATAAAGGCCATAAAATGCTCTGAAAATCAGGCATTTGTACTGCGAGTTGCAGAAAGACTTCCATAAACTACAAATGCAGTTTTCCACTGGGCAACATTTAGACACTGCCTTCTTTAAAAGCAAATAGAAAGTGGAGATGAGGAAAGAACAAAGTTACCACCGACATTAAGAGACAGAGGCAGGGCTCCAAGAAAGGAGGAGATTGGAGGGAAAATAAACATTGGCCATAAGAGCACAAATCCCAAGTGGCTCGTCCAGCGAAAGGAGCCAAGAGTTTATAGTACTTTTTGGGTTCTTTTATTTATTTTCCCCCCCACAAGATATAAATCAATCTATTTAGATAGGGATGGTCGAGAGAACACATTTTATTGCTGTGGATAATTTCCCCCGGGAGAGGATCATTTTGGTTTCACTTTTAACTTTTTTTATCTTTTGGTTTTGTGAAACCTCAGAAGTTTTTGAGAAGTTGTCCAGATGAGGACACAGAAATTAGCAAACTATTCCCATCTTTAATTCACATAAAAGTGGAAACACATACCCCTGCTCATGCACACACAGCACTAGAAACCCGGAAAACTAATTGAGTGCCAAGCACTCTTGTACCCTAAGGATATATATATATATTTTGGTAGCCTGAGGCTGCCAGCAACTTTGCCTGCTGAATGAATTATAGAACAGGAAGCAGATGGGCTGTGTATATGAAACAACCACTATCTGGCATGATGTGCTGTGCAATTTGGCTGCAAAGATTAAATTGAGCTATTGAATGTTTAATACACTATGCATAACAAATACAGCCAGAGCCACAAAACAGCATAAATTACAGAATTGGTATTCACACGGCCTTTCCCAGGAATCAATACACTGCCACCGCTCATAAGAGTCTGTTGTTTAATACACATAAAGAAGAGAAGAATTCTTCTATTAAAATGAGTTATCTGGGCTATTTACCAAAGGCAGTGATTTAGCAGTGGTAAAGTCTATGTAGTGCTGTTGAATGCAGATGATAATACTTCTTGTCCTTGTCTGCCTGTTTCATTGCGCCTATCAGTTGCTGGGGCTGTGAGTCCCTTGGGTACATTAGCAGTCAGCCCAGGAAGTGTGTTTAAGTAATGGACATAATGTTCACATTTGCTAGACCAGCCTTCTCCCTAATCATGAATTATTCTTCCCCAAGGCTCAATTGGAACATTACTTTAGAAGCAGAAGATTTAATCCTTTTCAGCTGATTGGAGGGAATGATTACAGTATTATTTTCTTGTACAGGCTGTCTCCAGTGAAGGTGCCTTTTTCTGTCCCCATCTTTAATAGGCAGCAATCTTTATTTCCCTGGAGGGAAATGGCAATGAATTCGAAATGGGATAAATCTTCAGGAATGCAAGGTGCTGAAGCTGTAGATCACTGCTGGTTAGTTAATTAGTTTAGCCCTCACTTGTTTCATCTCCAAGACAGAATACCTTGTAACAAGGGGCACCATGGGTAGGTGGGTGGGTGGGAAGATAGGAGGAGTGGGAGAGTGTAAGACCTGCTGTAGGCGGATAACTAATCAGACTCCTTAAAGCAACCAGGCCCCCGCAGATTCCCACTGGCTGCAATCAGTAAAAGAAGCAGTATTTGCTTTACTCCAACTATTCTGACTTTTGAGAACAATTCAAGTTACTGTATCTTATAGAAATGGTTAAGGAAGAGCAAGGCAGAACAGTGTAAAAGATGAGACCAAATGAGATTGGAGTTATCCCCTTAAAAGGATATTTACATTCAGGGCTAGCCTCAGACTAAGCCCTGGGATGGAAAAAAAAAAATGTCTACACATTTCTGGTGAGTGCTCTTTAAGCACCGCTGTGCAGTGAAGCAATAAATAACAATTGACTCCTTTGTTTTTTGGTTTTAGTGTTGTTGTTATTGTTGTTTATTTTCAAGTTTCCAGAAAGGGGAAAAATGTGGCTTAGAAATTAATTACCTTGGGTTAGAAGATCTAAGCCTCAGACATGGCTTCCTCCCCCACACCCCCGGCCCCCCAGCCCTTCTGATAGAAAGGGCCCAGCTGAGCAACCTTGGATTCCTCTGAAGTTTGGTCTCATGGGGAGCCCCTACCACATCCCCTCCACCCATCACTTCTTTTCTGTTTTCTTTTTATATAAATAGAGAAAGAAACAGATCAAACGTAAAGAGATGAACTGAATTATAACGAAGTCCTTGACGGCTAACACGTCTTGCATCTGATTTAAAGCCGGAAGCTCCACGTCTAGCTGCCTGTGATCTGTTTGGAATGAAACAAGGTCATGCTGCCTTGGCCCTGATTATAAATATATTACGTTTAAGTGATGAATACCGCATTCAGGAGGAGCAGGAGATCAAGAGTGCCTGAGGCTGGCGCTTTCCAATCTGTCCTCAGTGCCAAGTCAGAGACTTAAAATAAACATGCTTTTAAATGAATGCTACGGAACCACGTATAGAGGTACAGGGATGATCTTGTTTCTAAAGCAGAACATAATGGGAGAGGAGCGGGGAGGAGAGGCTGTGTCAGAGCTCCCTGGAAGACAGGAATTAAAATCCTCCTTCTGTTGGCTTCATCCAGGGCTTCCTTTGTCCCCCTCAGCCCATTATTCTAAGCCACCAAGAAAGGTTGAAAAGGTCTAATTTCTTCATATCAAAGGAAAAGGTGGCGTGATGTGCCTGTTTTCTGTAGACATGTTCCATTCTTGAATGCCGGGATTTTCCATGAATGATTACACCAGCTCCCTGCCACCTCCACAGCTTCCTCGAGCAAGAGGGCTGATGTAGGAACTCCAGAAGCAGTCACTTCAGGCATCCCTCTTGTTTCAAAGAAGGCAAGCTATTCTAAGGACACACAGCTGGAAAACCACCCACCTGGAACCTGACTCAGTGATGCCAGCACCTTGTCTATCTACATGGGACGACCTGCTTACCATGTCAACTTGTAGGAGGCACCCCTGGATTCTACTTCAGTAACCCCAAACTCCTCCACATTCAAAAGGCCCCAAGTCTTGGCAAAGAACCACCAGGAATCCCTCTCCTTCATCTGCCATGTCCTTCAATTAGTCAATGAAATAAATATTTATCAAGTACCTGTTTTCCCTCTCTCAACAGTTGAGTCTCAACCAAAATTATCCTTCCAGTCTCAGATACCTTTAGTTGTCTGATCCACTTTTATTTTTTTCTTTCATTTTACCTCCATCAACTTCTGGCTCAGAAAATAAGTATTTTTTCCCAAACCAGTATGTGCATATAATATCATATGTTTCTCTTCAGCTAGGCAGGAAATTGGAGCAATTATCATACCTTACATAATAATGGAAGGAACTAGTGCTGACAGCTTTTGGCTTTTCTTTCTCTCCCTCTCCTCCTGAAGATAACAAAGTTCAGAGAAATGGCCAAAACTGCAGAAAGCAAGAGATGGGGGGAAACCTAGGTGTTGGCGTGTTGAAGAGAAATGAATGAGGAGCTAAGGAGCTGGTAGAACTGGGACCTAGTCCCAGTTGTAGCCAAGATGATTTGTCTGATCTTGGTTGCCTCACTGAAACCCCTCAGGGCCTTCGGTATTTTGTTGTTGTTGTTGTTGTTTAATTTGAAAAATTAGAGGTTAGGCTTAGGTCCCTCCTGCTCTGAATCTCTATAGTGTTAGTTGCTCCCAAAACATTAATTGGATGTTACATCATTTGATTTCATTTCCGGACATGTACAGTTCTCCAAGTAACGGGTAACATTCATGGCCCAATTACTTTCCCAAGCGCATTGAAATTTAATTTGCTGAGTGCAATGACACTGCCTGAGTTTGAGTAGGAAGTCAGCAAAGCCACACGAGTGATTTACGCGAGCCTCCCTGCCTGGGAGATTTACCATCAGGGATGTCTAATGACTTTTTTTTTTTCGTGTAAACATACAGCTTTCACATCCACTGGAGTTGGAGCAGATGAGCTTCCAGGAGCAGAATGTACTAGATAATACACTCCTTTTTACATAATTAGCTCAGGAACCTCTACTGTGAAAAGAAGGGTCTTGCAGTTATTATAATGCCTCATAAATGAAAACGCTATCTCTTTCAGGACTTCACAGTGATATTTACATGTTAAAAACACTGACCCTGGGAGGCTGCATTTATTTCTACAGCAGCTTTTAAAATACTGTGGCCTCCACATATACATTTCAATGCTGATACTTGTGCATTCTTCACTCTCTACTATATGGTTTTGGCAAGAAGGGCATTTTGACATAAAATGTATGTGATTTTATTTGGCAAAAATAGGATTAGAACTCTTAGAAATCAACATTGTTAAACTGCTGGACCAAAAGCATTCTCTTCTGTCACTGTGGTGTTTTTGTTGTTGTTGTTTGAGAGAGTCTCGCTCTTTCGCCCAGGCTGGAGTGCAGTGGCACCATCTCGGCTCACTGCAACCTCAACCTCCCAGGTTCAAGCGATTCTCCTGCCTTAGCCTCCTGAGTAGCTGGGACTACAGGTGCACGCCACCACACCCAGCTAATGTTTGTATTTTTAGTAGAGACAGGGTTTCACCATGTTGGCCAGGATAGAGCTCTTGACCTTGTGATCCGCCCGCCTCAGCCTCCCAGAGTGCTGGGATTACAGGCGTGAGCCACCATGCCCGGCCGTTACTGTGTTTTAAAAGCATGCTTTGGATACCTGCACTATCCAATATGGCAGTCGATTTCCACGTGTGATGCGTGAACACTTAAAATGAAGGTAGTCCAAACTGTGCTGTGCCATAAGTGTAAACATACAGCAACCCTGTGGCTCCCATTTTATTGCTATTGGACAACACTGCTCTAAATGTCTAATATGTTCATATTATGCTTTCCTACTTCTGGTGCAATGTTCATTTAGTCTGCGAATCATTACTGATGGTTTACGACCTGCATATTCTGTGCTTGACAGAAAGAACGGAAAAAGAAACAGTTCTTAGGTAAGATTTACACTTGGCACCTGTGGCCGGTGTTCACCTAATTGCAAGCTTTAAAATATCTTATAGTGTGTCAAGGACTGAATTGTATCTCCCAAAATCCATATGTTGAAGCTCTAACCCCAAATGGGATTATATGAAGAAATAGAACCTTTTAATTAAGGTGAAACAAGGACATGAGGGTGGGGGCCCTAACCCAATATGACACACCAAGGATGTTCATACACAGAGGGAGGCCACGTGAGGATGCAACAGGGAGGTGGTCATCTACAAGCCAAGGAGAGAGACCACAAGAGAAACCAACACTGCTGACGCCAACCTTGATCTTGAACCTCCAGCCTCCAGAATTGTGAGAAAAGTAATCTGCAGTGTTCAAGTCACCTACTCCATGGTACTTTATTAGGGTAGTCTTACCAAACTAATACATAAGACATATGATCAGAAGAAATATAACTGAAGGTAACTCAGCCCATTTTCCAGACTGAAGAAAGAAACTTAGTTTCTTTTTTCAGCAAAGGAATTATGGTTTAATGTGGAGGTGGTGAAGAAATTTTGAAAGATTTCTACCTGCCAGGAGCTGCTTTAAATGTCTTGTATATATTACTGACCCATTCAACCCTCAAGAGCCTACAATTAGATGTCCTTACCCTCATATTGTAGATGAGGAGAGAGGTGCTTGGACAACCAATGTGAGGTGTAAGAAGATGAAACCACTGATCCATGAGATCTAGACAGGAAGTACAAGATGGAAAGCCAAAGAGAGAAGTGAAGTTCATTCCTGTGGCCTTGCTTCTTCTTGGAGCTCTGTCCCTATGGTGGGTGTAAAGCATTTTTCATTATTTGTATCATTTGATTATATCCCCAATGCAATGGGGGTGAAAATTTGCTCCCTGGAAAGGAATCCATTCCAGGGGAAAAAAGAAATTTTCTGGCAAACCCAGTGTATCACCCTTAGGACCTCAAATTACACCATTTTGTTCAAATTTCAGTGTCCCCTGATCCCTAGATCTTGTTTGTGTTTCATGTGTTGATTTAGATTTGAAGGTGAACTCTTTCAGTGGTAATCACCCCAAAGAATGTGTAAAAGTCTTATTAAGCGAGCATTTCAATTTTCATGTTAATGTGTTTCTCAATTGTTTTTTACATCATGCTGTTTTCAAAATAAATGACACATGATTCTGCTACTTCATTTTTACTAATTCATTATCAGCCAAGTTTCAATTGACTGATGGCAGAACAACAGAAAGTTGATCCTTTTCTCACACATAAATCCAAAGGTTAAATCCTGAATTTTCATAACTGAAGATTCTGAAACAGATACTATCTTAATTCAGGCTACTATAACAGAATACCATAAACTGAGTGGCTTAAACAACACACATTTCTTTCTGCCAGTCCTGGAGGCTGGTAAGTCCAAGGTGAAGGTGGTTGCAGATCCAGTGTCTGGTGGGGGCCTATCCCTGGTTTGCAGATGGCCACCTTCCTATTGTATTCTCACATGGCAAAGAGAGGGCTCTCTCCTAAAGCCCCAAGTCCTAACGCCATCCCTTTGAGGGCTACGATTTCGACATGTGAATTTGGGACGACACAAATATATAGTCCACGCAGAACAAACTTGAAAGTAAATATACAACCTGTAGCACTCTGAAAGCAAATGCAACACATCTATGCCACACAAGGATTAGAGATTTGTATTGTCACATACACTTAAACTACGGATTTTAGGTCCATGTTATATAGGTTAAGTGAATTTGTTTTTCGTTGTTGTTGTTTAGATTTCCTAGGTAAGCTTTCTTTCATTCTCAATGTAAATCATGTGTTTTTGTTTTGTTTTGTTGTTGTTGTTGTTTTGAGACAGAGTCTCGCTCTGTTGCCCAGGCTGGAGTGCAGTGGCGCAATCTCAGCTCACTGCAAGCTCTGCCTCCCAGGTTCACACCATTCTCCTGCCTCAGCCTCCCAAGTAGCTGGGACTACAGGTGCCCACCACCATGCCCGCTTAATTTTTTGTGTGTGTTTTTAGTAGAGACAGGGTTTCACCGTGTTAGCCACGATGGTCTCGATCTCCTGACCTCGTGATCCTCCCGCCTCGGCCTCCCAAAGTGCTGGGATTACAGGTGTGAGCCATCACACCCGGCCAAATCATGCTCTTTTTAATGTACTCATAAATCTTGCTTCAAGAAATACCAACAAAATTAGAAAAAATGAGGTTTAAAATAATCTTGATACTGGAGAAATGTGAACACACACACATAACAAGCAAACTAACAACACTAAAACAGAGATGAGCCATGGGAATTGTGTAGATTGGAGGACGTGTGTAGAGAATGGCCATGATGCAGGGTAGCTGAAACAGCTGGCTGCTACCAGGTCACAGAAGAAGGCATCACGGCCCAGAAATGGCTCTTTAGTGTTCAAGGCTCAGAAATTGGATTCTACGAATATCCTAAGTGGAGATTAGTTTCTCCAAAACAAAAGCATATGATTCCAGTTCATAAGAGACTAATGTAACAGCCAAAATGTTGCTAAGCATATTCTTCCCTGTAGTGAAACTGACATGAGAAGCCAAATTCTGATCAGGAGCTTGCTTGAAGGGCCTGAAGTTGACATGGGAATCCAAGTCCTAATCAGGAGCTTGCTTGTAGGGCCTGAAGTTGACATGGGAATTCAAATTCCAATCAGGAGCTTGCTTGGAGGGACTAAATTTGCTGGGGGATAAATTTGGACGGTTCACATGTGTTCTGGCATCAAAAGGTAGGTGACAACATCTCAGAGATTCTGGAGCTCCTTTCCTAGGTAGCATGGGATTCATGTAGACAAAGTTTTCTTCCGATTTGTAGTTTTCTCAATAGCAGCTCAAGGAATATTAATGTAGCCAGACTCTTTCACCTAATTCTATGTTATTAGAACTCAGAGGTGAGAACAGACTGGCAAACAGTATCCCTTAACCAGCAGCGTTCGTACAGCCAGATGTCACATAACACCATATCCTACCATCTTGAATAGAGGAAACTTTTCCTTTAGACTCAAATAAATTATTGCCTATTTACAATTTAGTTTACCATAAAAAGATTCTTTTTTAAAAATCACTTTATTTCTGCCTTTCCTACCTAAAGAACTTGTCGGCCACCAACCACTCCCCCAAGAAAAATAAAATAACGCACACATCAAACGGTAATATAGGATACTTTAAAAAATCACCAATGTTACTTAAAGAACTACAGATTTAGCCCACTAAGGTGGACAAACCTTACCTTATACTCTTTTCATTCAACATGACACACAGTAGGTATATCAAAGACTAAAAGTGGAAAATGCAATGGAAGAAGGAAAAACACCAGTTATTAACCTACTTGGTACATTGATTCCTCTGTTTCAGAAGATCAAGATGTGCCAAGCATTAGAACAAGCTATTTATATTTGAGAGCAGTTATATAAGATACAGGATAATGAAGTACAGAGAACGAAGGAGATAGAATCAATCAAAGGTATCTGGGTTCAAATTCAGGGTCCCCATTTTTATAAACCATTACACAGTCATATCTTTAAAATGGGGTTGATGGCATCTAAAGTGTAAGGTGAAGTTTTACAATTAAGTGAGGTGAGCTAGTATAATGTGCTTGGCCTGTGTAGATACCCAATAAGTAGTAGTTATCATCATTACTATAATTTTGGAGATATTTCATTTTTTGAGCATTTTCTTTTTCTTCTCCAAAGCCATACCACATCTCTTCAGTCAAATGGAGCTTAGCGAAATACCCTGCTGACCCTCATCATGTGTCTATAAATAACTGACAGGACTATATATATTCTGAACTTTTTCCAAAGGACACTAGTTTCTTTTGCCTGGGAACGGGGTAAGTTAAAAAAAGAAAAATGAATCAGGTGAGCTTCTGTCTTGATGAGGAGACCAGAGTCAAACCAGTCCTCATATTCACCTGGATGTGGAAGTCAAGATGAAAAAGCAAATCCTAAAACTGAAAATGATCACATAGATTAGAGGTTGGTTTCGCTCCACTTCCTAATCCTGTTTCTATTATTTCTATGGTTGCCTTTAATGTTTAACATGTGTTTTTAGCAAACTCTATTTTTAATCAAAATCTTTACTACCTTAAAAAGAAGAGGATTTTAGCCTGGTTTTAACTCTGACCAGCCATCTCTCCTCATCATGTCACTGAAGGGCATTGCAGGGCATACAGTCAACGCTACTTGCATTTACCTACATATTTTCCTCTTTTATTTGCCTCCCATTTAATTATTTTCAATTCAATTTTCTTCTTACTGAATTAAAAACACCAGTAGGTCTTTTAGCAGAAAGAATAATAAATGAGTGATAAACCCTAAATGTAATAAACTGAATAAACTTTCTTTGTACATATAAATTTGTTTATATATTTTGCACTCTTTCTTAAATGGCAATTGATCTGGTAATTGAATCCCAGTTTGTTTTCCCATAGGGCTTTGAAAAACTTATTTAATTGATATCTGGCATATACTTTTTGCTCATGAGAAGTCTGTCATTAGTAAAGTTACCTAGAAAAGAATAACAATCTGGATTTTAGGTAGTTTTTAGACTTTCCTGGTAGGAATGTGTTTCTCAAGTCCTGATTGCTACTCAATGCTAATTATTTAAGGGCCCACGCCTTTCTTCAACTCTGAAAAAACTCTCAGCCATAATCTCTTCAAACATTGTTTCTTCATTCTTTCTATTTTCTTCTAGAAGTCTTATTAGATAAATGTTGGAGCTTTTGATTATTTTAATTCTTTCTTCCATGCCTCTTAATTTCTCTTTCACTTTTCCCATTCCATCCAAATCTCATGTCAAATTAGAAGAGGGGCCTGGTGGGAGGTGACTGAATCCTGGGGCATATTTCCCCCTCGCTGTGCTCATGACAGTGAGTTCTCACGAGATTTGATGGTTTAAAAGTGTGTGGCACTTCTCCTGTCACTGTCTCCCTCTCGTACTCCACCACTGTGAAGATATGCTTGCTTCCCCTTTACCTTCTGCCATGATTAGAAGTTTCCTGAGGCTCCCCAGTCATGCTTCCTGATAAGCCTGTGGAACTGTAAGTCAATTAAACTTCTTTTCTTTGTAAATTACCCAGTCTCAGGTAGTTCTTTATAACAATGTGAGAACAGACTAATAAACTCTCTGAACTGCACTCTGGGTGATTCTGCTACATTTTACAATTCAGAAAAATATTAGCTTGGGCAGTCTACTTACTGATTAACCTATGTATTCAGTTTTACTTTGTTCTTAATCTAAGCATTATAAGAAAAAAACTATAGTTTTAACCTAATTCTTGGAAAACATCAAAGAAATGAAAATGCATATTCTTATGCAAATATTCTTTTTGTGGTAAATGTTTTTGGAGATGTTCCTGATTCGTATTCTGCATAAATAGAATCTTGCCATTTCAGTACTATCATAGTGACATATTGGACACCCTTGGTAAAATGAAGCCAGGAAACATTTCTAATATACATGCAGACATTTATTTTTCCAGTTAATTATCTATCCTGTTTTAAAGCATGCTTATTTTTGAAGTGTCAAAATGTACTAATCCATACTGCATTTGTTTGGAAAACTTCACGAACAAGTATCTTTCAGCAAGAAAAGACATTTGATGCCAGCCAAATTTTCTTTTTTCTGTCACTATAAATGGCTTTCCTATTTTGAACAGTTTTTCAAAATCAAAGTCATATCTAAGCTGACAACTTCTTTGGCAAGTTTCAGCTAGATGTAATTTGAAATAGTCAAGGAAGCAAAGCCTAAACAATAAGGTTTTTAATGGTAACGGTGACAGATCTTTAACTACTGTCATGCTGTGTCTGACACCACAAGACTTGAGAGGAAATTGGTTACATAAATCCTTGCAGTTAAAGGAATACCTGAATTTACAGTATGTTGCCTGTGTCATGAAATTATGAAGACTGAAAATTTAGTGATGTTAAATTAAGCACTTAACAAAAACATATCTGAAAAATCCTCCCAAGGAATTTCTCTCTCTAACCTTCAGAATATTCTTTATTTGTAGTTGGCATACAAAGGTCATTAAAAGGTCACGAGGAATAGAAAACAATCAAGACTCTGACTTGTCTAGCTTCAGATTCATTCTATACAAGACAAGGCTGATTCCTTTCTAAGGGAGAAGGAAATTCCGATGTGTGCAGCCTTTGAATCGGTATTACTTACACATTTTTACTTACACAAATCCATACATAATTTGCTTTTACTCGAATGAGAATTTGTTCATTGTTTTACTATTTATCTTTGTAGAGAAGCCACTAGCTTTCCTAAGTCACGGAAATTTTTCTTCTTATTTTAGTATTATGTAACTGTTTTTTAAGCACAATGTAAACTCTAATTTCACTGTAGAACACACTGATACTGTGTTTAGAATTTGGAAATCACCTTTCACATATACCATGCTTCATATCAATTACTCTTTTTTAATATATTCATTTCTATGTTTAATTATACTAAAAGCAATGTGGACAGAATTCTAGTCTTTAATAATCACATTATCGTAACACCTTGAAATCATCTATATCACAAAAAGAACTTAATGGTACCAAAGAATGGTACAAGAGGTATATACAAGACATTCTGGAGGCAAAACCAAACAGAGACTTTTAGGGAACAAAAGATAAACATTAATGACTTAATGCATTAATGACTTACAAAGCATTCCTTTAACTAAAATTCTCTTATGCCTCTAACTTGATATCTAATGCCCTAACTACTCATTTAAAAAAATCTGTTTTATAAACATTACAAACTTAAGAACTTCTCTAAAAAAAAAAAGTTGAATTGCAAAAAAAGTGGTCAAAATGAGTTGATACTTGACAGGTGATTCACAACAATTTTCTTTTCTTAAATCTTGTAAATTTTATTTCAGATAAAAATAATCACCTGAACTTGGTCTACACAATTAGAAAATAATAGAAGAAAGGCTGGTTGAGCAACGAACCTTAGAATTTATATATATGTGTATATATATGTGGATATATAAACATATACCTACATAAACATAGTACATCTTATAATTTGTTATATACTTGCATATGAATATACCTTATATACATATACATTATCTATAGTGCAATGATCTACATGTCACTGCATTATTAAATATCAGTTAATAGATTCACTGAAAATATGAAATGAAGTGTTTTTAAAAACTCTTAAAACAGCAGGGAACAGCTCTGCTGCATTATCTATAGTCCAATGATCTACATATCATTGCAGTATTAAATATCAATTAATAGAGTCACTGAAAATATGAAATAAAGTGTTAAAAAAAACTCTTAAAACAGCAAGGGAAATTCTAAGCCTGAAATAATGGACTGAAGAGGGAAAGAAGGGAGAGTGAAAAAGTTCTAAAGATCTCATTTTTTTTTTTTTTTTTTTTTTTTTGAGACGGAGTCTCGCTCTGTCGCCCAGGCTGGAGTGCAGTGGCCAGATCTCAGCTCACTGCAAGCTCCGCCTCCCGGGTTCACGCCATTCTCCTGCCTCAGCCTCCCGAGTAGCTGGGACTACAGGCGCCCGCCACCTCGCCCAGCTAGTTTTTTGTATTTTTTAGTAGAGACGGGGTTTCACCAGGTTAGCCAGGATGGTCTCGATCTCCTGACCTCGTGATCCGCCCGTCTCGGCCTCCCAAAGTGCTGGGATTACAGGCTTGAGCCACCGCGCCCGGCCAAGATCTCATTTTATTAAGAAGAAAAACTATCCTAATGAGGGAAACTATACCTCTAAGTGGGAATAATAGCTTGTTTTTATATAATATAAAGAAGTGTCAGGAAGTTCAGGAAGAGTTCAGGAAGGAGAAATTAAATGTTAATAGATTGAAAAAATATTGTAAACTATCATATTTACATGGGAAATGGAAAAAAATCTTAATGATCAAATCAATAAGAAAATAAGAGGAATAAGAAAAGGCAATGAAAAACTAGATGATAATCATAAGGTAAAGTTAAAAAAAAAAGTTCAAGTATATTAGTCACTACATGAACTAAATTCTTCCTATAAAAGAGAGACCATCTAACTGGTCTTAGAAAAGCAATATTCTATTTACGAAAACTGCACACTTCACTGGGATAAAGAAAAGTTGAATGTAAAAGAGCTAACTAAGCAGTAAATACACACAAATTTAAAATCAAGGGTAAGAAATAATATCCGGAAGTTAGAATACATATATTTATGGTATATATTTACAGTAACAATGGCAAACAAGTATATTAGTTTATGTATTTTAAGAATGGGGCAGATCTACTAGAAAAAATTAGAAAGGACAAAAGTTAATTGAGGAACATAATAAACTGGATGTACTGGGTATATATATATGTAATACACATGTAATAATTTTACATATGTTTAGAGAAAACTTCTCCAAATACTGCATATTCATCTTTTCTATGTGTTCATTATTTTGAAGAGATGGGGTCTTAGTCTGTTGTCCAGGTTGGAGTGCAGTGGTGCAATCATAATTCAATGCGGCCCCAAACTCCTGGGCTCAAGCTATCCTCCTGCCTCAGTCTCCCAAATAGCTAGGACTATGTGATACCACTCCTAATTTTTAAAAATTTTTTAGAGAGATGGGGTCTGTTTTGTCCAGGATGCTCTCAAACTCCTGGCCTCAAGCAGTCCTCCACCTCAGCCTCCCAAAGTGTTGGGATTACAGGGATGAGCCACACAGCACCTGGCCCATAAAGATATTTTTTAATTCAGCCATGGGATGACACAGCAAGAAGGTCCTCACCAGATGCAAGCCCCTTAACCTCATGCTTCCCTGCCTACAGAACTGTAAGAAATAAATATTGATACTTTATAAATTATCCAGTTTTAAATACTCTGTTACAAAAGCACAAAACAGAATAAGACAATTAGAAACAAACAATATTAAAATGATCAAAAATATCTTCCATACCTGAAAATTAAGAACATACTTCTAAAGAAGACTTGGAATAAAAAGAAAATAAAAAAAGAAATTACAAGCCATTTGGAAGGCAATGCAAGGAAAACATACTATACAAACACCTTTGAGGGAAACAAAAGCACAACTCAGAAGAAAACACTGCCTTAAAAATCTTTATTATCACATAATAAAAATAAAAACACAGAAACTGTGTACTCGGCCAGGCGCGGTGGCTCACGCCTGTAATCCCAGCACTTTGGGAGGCTGAGGTGGGCAGATCACAAGGTCAGGAGATAGAGACCATCCTGGCTAATGTGGTGAAACCCCATCTCTACTAAAAATACAAAAACAAACAAACAAAAAAATTAGCCGGGTGTGGTGGCGGGCGCCTGTAGTTCCAGCTACTCGGGAGGCTGTGGCAGGAGAATGGCGTGAACCCAGGAGGCGGAGTTTGCAGTGAGCTGAGATTGCGCCACTGCACTCCAGCCTGGATGACAGAGCAAGACTCCATCTCAAAAAAAAGAAAAAGAAATAAAAAAAGAAAATGGAATCACAAATAGTGAAAATATTAAAAGAATTATAACAGAATATTGTAGGCAACTATAACAAATTTAAGAACCTAAAGGAAACAAATCAGTTTAAGAAAACTGCCAAAACTGACCCAAGAAAATGTGAAAAACACTTTAATAAAATAGATTATCACATGGTACATTTAAAAGATGATTATTAATTCATCATTGAAAAAGGCACCATGAACATGTGGGTTTACAGCTCAGTTTATTTAGCTTTTAAAACACAATATTAAACATTAACAATAAGCCTTAACTTTAAAAATTAAAATCATATAAAATGTGCCCTCATAAATAAGTTAAACTAGAAATCAATAATAAAAACAGAAAAATTTTCAAGCACTTGGAAATTTAAAAACACATTTCTAAAAAACTATGCGGAAGTCTCAGAGTAAGTCAGAAAATATTTTGAATTGGATAAATCAAAATGTAACATATTAAAAATTATGGGATACTACTAAAGCAGTGCTTAGTAAGAAATTCATGGCAATAAATTTTTATATTGGAACCAAAGCAGAAAAACAAGAGAGAAATTTAACAAAACCAAAGTTAGTTCTGGAAAATGTCATTAAAATTAATAAACCTCTAGCAAGACTGACAACAGAAAAAGAAAAAAAGACAAATTACCAATATCAGGAATAAAAGAAGGGATATCACTATAGACCCTACAGACATGAACAGGATAAGTGAATATTACAAGTAATACTATGCATTTAAATTGGACAACTAAATAAAAATAAATTGATAAAATAGACTATTTTCTCAAAATCTATATCTATAAATATAGATATAGATATATCTTTTGAAGAGAAGGGGTCTTAGTCTGTTGTCCAGGCTGGAGTGCAGTGGTACAATCATAATTCATAAAATTTGCACAAGAGAAAGCAAATAATCAGAAATGTTCTTGTTGAAAAAATGTTAATAAATTTTTCATGTCAGATTTCTACAGAACATATTCTCTGATTATGCACCAATACAATTAGTGCTACAATTTGAAATATACTCCCTGAAGTTCATATTGGAAACTTAATCCCCAATTCAATGTATTGAGAGGTGGGACTCTTAAGAGGTGACTAGTCCATGAAGGCTCTACCCTCACAAATGTTTTAATGCTATTATTGTGGGAGTGGGTTAGTTATCACAGGAGTATATTCCTGATGAAAGAATGAGTTCAGCCCCCTACTTCTTTCTCTCTCTCAACCCCCTACCCCCCCACACACACATTCTCTCTCTCTCTGTCTCTCTCTCTCTGTCTCTCTCTCCTGCCGTCTGTCTTCAGCCATGGGATAACACAGCAAGAAGGTCCTCACCAGATGCAAGTTCCTTAACCTCATGTTTCCCTGCCTACAGAACTGTAAGAAATAAATATCAATTCTTTATAAATTACCCAGTTTTAGATATTCTGTTACAAAAGCACAAAACAGAATAAGACAATTAGAAACAAACAATATTAAAATGATCAAAAATATCTTCCATACCTGAAAATCATCTTCCATGCCTATGTTTGTCAGGACTGCTATAACAAAGGACCACAAACCAGGTAGCTTGAACAACACAAATTGACTGTCTCACATTTTCGGAGGTGAGACATTTAAGAGCAGTAGGGGCTGCAGGTCAGCAGGGTTGGTTCCTTCTGAGAATATGGAGAGAGAATCTGTACCATACTTCTTCTCCTAGCTTCTGGTGATTTCTTGGCCATCTTAGGCATTCTTTCACTTATAGAACCATCACCCCAAACTCTGCCTTTATCTTCACATGGTATTCTCCCTATCTGCATGTCTGTGACCAAATTTCCCCTTTTAATAAGCACATCAGTCATACTGGATCAGGGGCCAACCCTACTCTGGTATAACCTTACCTTAATGAATGACATCTGCAGTGACCCTATTTCCAACAAGTTTCCATTCAGAGGGACCAGAGGTTAGGACTCTGATATGAATTTTGGGGAGGATACCATTCCACCCATAATAGTTTTATAACTATTAAGTTAAATTATTCCTTCAGAAGAAGTCTCCAGTCCCAGATGATTTCACTGGTGAAGTCTATCAAACATTTAAAGAAAGAAAAAAAAAAAAACACCAATTCTATGTAAGCTCTTCTGAAAACACTTCCCATCTATGTTATGAGGCCACTATTACTCTGATACCAAAACCAGACAAAGGAAGTACAAAAAAGAAAAGTACAAATCAGTATCTCTCCTGAAAAACTCATAGAAATGCTCAGCAAAATGCTCAGCAAAATATGAGCAAATTCAATGTGGCAATACTCATTATAAAGGGTTACAACATGACCAAGTAGATTGTAACTGAACAAGAATATATATTTGATCTCTGTCCCTGTTTCTTGACATACAGGAACTAAAATCCTTGTAGTCTCTGGAAGTGATGTGTCTTTTGTACGCTAGTAAGATGGCTGGTGGCCAGCAGCTCCTGGATAGCCTCAGGATGGGGGCTGGTTACCAGGGAAACCAATCATGTGATAGAGAGTTGAAACTTTCAGCCCCACCCTCCGATTTCCCAGGAGGGGAGAGGGGTCTGTGAAATAAAGCCTGTGTAATGAAGCCTCCATAAAAAACCCTAAAAGATGAGGTTAGAACTTCCAGGTTGTTGAACATAACAAAGTGTGACCATAGAAAGCTCCTCGCCCCTTCCCCAATGCCTTACCCTATGCATAGCTTCCATCTGGTTTTATTCTTAGTAATAAACAAGTAATCTAGTAAGTAAACTGTTTTCCTGAATTCTGGGAGCCACTCTAGCAAATGATCAAATCTGAGAAGGGATCATGAGACCCTCTGGTCTCTGGTCCGTAGCTAAACTGGACAGAAGTTGTGGGTAACATGAGGACCTACCGTTTATGATTAACACATTAACAGTCTTGTGAGACTCAGCCCTTAACCTTAACCTGTGGGATTCAGTGAATGTTAGAATTGAATTGTAGAATGCACAGTTGGTGTCTATAGAGAACTGGAGAATTGCTTGGTATTGGAGAAATTCTCGTACATTTTAGTGGCCAGAGGAGTTGTGAGAGTATAGAAAAGCAAAAAACTATTTTGTTTTCCTATACAGAGACTTATTCCAGAAATCCAAGGCTATTTTAATATGTAAAAATCAAGCAATGTAATCCACTGTATTCACAGCCTAAAGAAAAATAACAAAACATGGTTATATCAGTTGATGCAGAAAATAGCATTTGATTGGTTTATGTGGCAGATGTGGTCACAGGTGCTGCGGAGCTCTAGTCCACTTGCTCCTGCTCCTGACTTGCCACTGTTCCCTCTTGCCAAGGAAAGGTTGGTCAGGAAGTAAAGATGCAGTATGGCTTTTAAAGATACCAGAAAAAAATCTCATAGAACCAAAGGTGGTGATTCACCAAATTCTAATTACACTAACCAGCCACAGCGTGAAATCCTTGGAGATTGTGTGTGCTGACTCGACCAGAGGCACAAAGGAAAACAATCTCAAAGTGAAAGAACCAGTTCAAATGTCTACCAAGACTTCGAGAATCCCAAAAACACCTTGTGGTGGCAGTTCTAAGACATAAGACCATTTCTAGATGAGAATCCACAAGCAGCTTACTGACTTGAACAGCCTTTCCAAGACTGTTAAGCAGATTACTTCCACCAGTATTGAGCTAGGAGTTGAGACTGTAGTCACTGTTGTGGATGCTTTAAGCCCACTGTTTTAATAAATTAATAATCAGTTGTTTAAAAAAATAGCATCTGACAAAATCCAATACTTGCTTATGATTTAAAAATCCTTCTCAGCAAATTAGAAATAGAAGGAAAATCCCTCAAAGTGATAATGAACATCAACAAAAAACTCCACACAGCTAACAAAAAGCTGACTGCTTTCTCATAAGATCAGGAACAAGGTAAGAGTATCCACGTTCACCATTTCTGCTCAACATCATACTAAAAGTCTTAGACAATGCAATAAGACACATAAAAGAAATAAAAGGCATTCAGATTGGGGAAAAGAAATAAAATTGTCCTTAATCCCAGTCATGATAATTGCCTATGTAAAAAATCCTAAGTGGTCTATAACAAAACTTCAAGACCCAACAATTGAGTTTAGCACATTTGCAAGATACAAGGTCAACACACAAAAATAGTTATTAATTTTCTATATATTAGCAATAAACAATCAGAAACAAATTTTAAAACATATGCCATTTAAAATAGCTATAAAAGATGAAGTACATAGGTAGAAATTTAACAAAATATGTACATGATTTTATATGATAAAAATTGTAAAACTTTGATGAAAGACATCAAAGACCTAAATAAATAGAAAAATACTATTTTCATGGCTTGAAAGATTCAACATAGTAAAGATGTCAATCCCCCCAAATTGATCTACAGATTTAACATGACTCAAATCAAAATTTCAACAAGGCTTGTTTGTTTGTTTTAGACATAAATAAACTGACTCTAAATTTTATAGAGAAAGGCAAAGGAACAAGAAGAGCCAAATATTTTTAAAAAGAAAGTTGAAAAATCACACTATCCAATTTTAAGACATACCATAAAACTACATTAATCAGGACACTATGTACTCACAAATGGATAGACACTTGTCAATGGACAATAATAGAAAATGTACAAATAAACCCACACAAGCATGGACAATTGATTTTTCACAAAGATTGAAAGCCAATGTAATAAAGAAAGAATAATTTCACCAGATAGTATTGGAACAACTGGACAATTATATGTAAAAAAGTAAACCTCAGCCTAACACAAATTTAATTATATGTTATATAAAATATACCCCAAATGTATCACAGATTCATTAGATCATAGAACTAAATGTAAAACATAAAATGATAAACTTTTTAGAAGAAAACATAACAAAAAATTTTATAACTTAGGGTTGGAAAAGATTTCATGGCTATGAAACCACAAGCACAATCCATAAAAATAGAAAATTGATGAAACAGACCATCAAAATTAAAACTCTTGTTTTCTGAAAGACACTGTTAGGAGAATGAAAAGGCAAGCCACAGATGTAGAGAAATAAAAATCACATGTCAAAAAGGAACTTTTAACTGCAATATATGAGGAACTCTCAAAACTCAACACTAAGCAAACAACTCAATCCTAAAATGGGCAAAAGGCTTGAACAATCACTTCACCAAAGAAGATATACAGATGACAAATCATGGGAAAATGTTCAACATCACTAGTCATTAGGATTAAAACCTAATTAAAACCATGATACATTACCACTCTACATCCATTAGAATGACTAAAATATAAAACACAGAGAATACAAGTCCTGGCAAGGATGCTGAACAACTGGAACTCTCATATGTTGCTGATGGAAATGCAAAATGACACAGCTCCTCTGGAAAACAATTTGGCAGTGTTTCACAAAGTTAAACATACACTTACCTACAGCCCTGTCGTCCTACGTCGGTATTTACCTGAGAGAAATTAAAACTTAAATTCACACAAAAACCTGTACAGAAGTGTTTATAACAGCTCTATTCATAATCACCAACAATTGGAAACAACCCAAAAGTCCTTCAACAGCCGAATGAATCAACAAGCAAGCTACTGATTCATACAACAACATGGATGAATTTCAAAGGCATTATATGGAGTAAAAGAAGCCAGTCTCAAAGGAGCCAGTCGCAAAATGTTATGTATTCTGGTTCCACTTATATAATATACTTTAAAAGATCCCATCTGTAGTGATGGAGAGCAAATTGGTATTTTCCAGGGTGTAGCAGTTATGGACAGGATGTACAAGAAGAGTTTTGTAGGTGATGAAACTGTTCTATATCTTGTTTGCAGTTGTGTTTACATAAATAACATGTTAAAATTCATAGAACTGTACACCAAAAATGAAGTTTACTACATGGTAGGTTTTCAAAATAAAATTAATACAAAGTAATATTAGTTTATGTAATGTTAGTTCAACTAATCCAAGCCAGAGAAAACTAGAGAGAGCTCTTCCAACCCATTTTATGAAACTTGTAAAACTTTTACTCAAAGCCCCGTAATGATAGCACACATAAAAAAAACTTTCTTCTGAATATAAATGCAAAAATTTTAAGTAAAGTTTTATCAAAGAGAATCCTGCTTTGTAGCAAACAAATAAACCAATATATCCAGGAAGGGTTTATTCCAAAAATATAAGGGTAGATCATTATCAGGTAATATATCAACAGAACTAATTACACCAATTGTTAAAGAAAGAAGAACAAACGATCATATCAAAGATGCTTAAAAACAGATTTTCTAAAATTCAGATCCTGTTCTTATTAAAAATTTTAAGTTAAATATGATTAAAGCATATTACTTCAAGGTAATAAAAACTACTATCAAAAGCCAACAGAAAATATTATTATAGATTCTATATATGTGATACACACATATCATGAAATATATAATTACCTGTGCACACACGCACATATACATGCACATATAGACATAAACATAGTTACACATATGCAGTAGTTTCCTCTCCTTATCCACAGTTTTGCTTTCCATGGTTTCAGTTACCCATAGTCCACTGTGGTCCAAAAATACTAAATGAAAAATTTCAGATATAAGCAATTTATAAGTTTTAAATTTTAAATATAAGTTTTAAATTGCACTCTCTTCTGAGCAGCGTGATGAAATCTCACGTCCTGCTCCATCCCATGTGGGATATGAATAATACCTTTGTCTAGTGTATTTACACTGTACACACTACTTGTCTGTTGGTCCTGGGTTATCAGATCGACAGATCCCAAGAAAAGAAGGGTGAGGGTGAGTACAGTGCAAAATATTTTGAGAGAGAGTTAAACAGACTACATTTATCAAAACTAGCATATTGTTGTAATTGGTCTGTTTCATTATTAGTTATTGCTAATTCCTTACTGTAATTTATAGATTAGGCTTTCTTATAGATATGTATGTATGTGAAAAAAGTAGTGTACATGGGGTTCAGTACTACTTGTGGTTTCAGGCACTCACTGGGGTCTTAGAACATACTCCTCCCAGATATGAGGGGACTACTGTAAACACATAATTTGAAGAGTTTTTGGGGATTGGACAAAATGATCTTAAAATTGCCATGGAAGAAATAAATCTAAGTCAAGTTTTTCAAATAGAATGACAAGGGAGACTTGCCCTGTCTGATATCAGACCATTCCATTAGCCAGCTGTAATTAAGTCGACATGTTGCCAGGCTAAGAATAGGCAAAAGATCATTGGTACAAAAAAGAGAATCCAAAATTAGATGCTAACACATTTGAGAATTTAATGGAGCAAAAGTATTATTTTACTTCAAAAGACGAGATTATTTAAGAAATACTAGTCTTCTTAAAAATTTAAGGACATAAAATAAAACAACTACAATTCTACAAGAAAATCTCGGATACAGGGCTATATGATCTAAGTGAAGAAGACCCTTTCACTAAAATTGGATGCTAAGAAACTGTTAAAGAAAAAGAGAAACTCTCTGGCCACATTTTTAAAATATGAGGGAAAGAGAGCAAAACATCTATTAAATGAATAATAATTAATTTTTTAAAGCACATGCAATGGAAGGGACAGAGTGTTAATATCTGCAATATACGTTTGTCTTCCAAATTTATAATAGAGAGAAACAACTAAATAGAACTATGGACAGGATGGGACGCAGAGGCAATTGAAAGAAAAGTACAATAAAAAATATACTAAAATATGCTATTAGGTCAGAAAATTAATATTAAAATTGAGATGTTAAGCAAAAATGAGAAAGACTGGTAATGCCTATTGCTGCCAGGGACACACAGGGAAAGAGAGTACTTCCCCACATGACTGGTGAGAATATGAATGAATTTGTAAAGTCTTTGGAAAAAATAATCTGGCAATATCTGAATTTAAATTTAGAATCCTCGTATATTTGAACAGAACCAATTCACTCTTAGGGAGTTCTCCTGTGTAAATAAAAGTGCCATTAACAACAGGAAATATGAGCAAGGCTGTTTATTGCAACACTGTACTAGCAAAAATGGGAAACCAAGTAAATACTAATCCACAGGGGAATGGTTGGAGAGCTTATGTACATCCGCACTGTAAAACTATCATAGAGTTATTAGAAAGAAATATCTGGCCGCTTGTCAAGAGTTCTGCAAGGTAATGTCAAGTGAAAAAAAGCAAAATGAAGAAAAGGGTATTTATTATAACATAATCCTTTCAAAAGAGGGAAATGTTGACTAAAAACTGTGCAGGTGTGTGTTTGTATGTTGCATTTGTATATAAATATATGAGCGTGTGTGTGTGTGAAAAAGAGGGAGATGTATTTGTCTATAAAAATATAAGCATAGAGAAACACAGAGGTGAATACATACAAAGTTGTCAGGGTTCTTAGAGAAGGGAGTGGTAAGAATAAAGTCAAGGTAGGGGGAGAATAGAAGAAAAGCTAAGCTAAAAAGAGAAAAAAAAGGAATAAAAGACTGCAAAATAAGAACTCCAGTATATATGATAATGTCACATTTATGTATTTCTGTAAAATGTCATATGTATATGAGTAGCAATGAAAATTCAATTAAAGAAAAAGAAGCCAGCAGGAAGAAGAGAAACCAGATGCATTTACCGTAGAAAACCACATTACCAAAGGGGGATATTCCAAAAGTTCCATCGTAAGTTTGTTGCTTGAAAGTTGAATATGATTTGCCCATTAAACATATACAGATTCCCACAGAATTCTGTTTTACCTTCTAATGTCCTTGGATCATATATAACAATGATTTCTGTAAAACATCTATAACAGAAAATTTAGCTCCATTGACGAAAGACAGGGCTAGCCTACTCCAGCTGCAGAAGTGACAGTGGTCACAGGGTGGCCCAATCCATACCTCCCTGCCACCAGAGAGACCAGGAGTGCAGGGCCAGGTGTTTTGCACAACTCCAGGGAGAACCATTCACATTATATTCTACATTGAGTGCTGCTTCCCAGTTGTACAATATGAGCCTCCTGGCCAGGACTTTTCCCAGTTCCAACCTATGGATAATAATGCCTGGGACCAGAAGCGAGATTCTCACAGAAGATTGTAGAAGGGGCTGAAGTGTGAGATGGTAGAATAGGGACAGAGGTCCAGGGCAGCAGGGCAATAGCAAGGTGAGATGAGACAGCAAGGGTTGAGGAAAAGTGAGGCAAGTATGTGAGGATCACATGACCAGTTCTGTAAATCAACTATCTCGAACTATCTATAGCACCTGACGGGAACATGAAATTTAAACATTATCATGCAGCAAAAATACAGGCCTAAATCTTCACTCAACACTTGTTCTACATTCAAAATCCTTATCTTTAATCAAATTTAGGTTAAAAATGAGGTTGTGAGAACAAGCAAAAAAAAATTTAAGTTGACGTCAGTTTTTGAGTCTCTATTGTGACCTGAGTCAAAGTTTTGACGGCCATCTTTTGAAGTCACTTTTATTTTCCAGTAACTTATTGGATGCTTCAGGCATCCAATCAGGTCCAAATATTTTCCTCTTGCAAACAGAACCGTAGTCTGTAATTATAGCTTACCACAATCTGCCCAATTACCCAGTGCTTTTTCAACTATGTTTGTAAAAAGCAGGAGGCAATGTCTGTGCTCTGATTTCTACTCTTATCCGTAACATCTGAAAAGCCTCCAAACCCAGCTGGGAGCCAGGACTACATCAGAACTTTAAAAAAATTTTTTTTGCAAACACTTACATTCCACCTTTCACCGCGCATCTCTCCTCTCTCTTCCCTCACAAACATGAATTCTTTCACATGGACACTGTGTCATATAATAAAACTCTGACTTAAAGGGCTTTCAAGAGTATTCATGCTCAACATAGTTTCCACAGTGAATCCTCTCCCGGAATTTAATTGCTAAGCTCTATCTAAGCCCACAGCTGACACACATAACAAGTCCAGACTCTCATTCGTTCAGAGCATCCTGTGGCCTAAGCAGGCAGCCATGTCACCTTCAGTGAAACTGAGACCATCAGGCAGAGCTTCTCTCGTATCAAGGGGTTTAGAGGTAGGCTCATGATTCTATGTTGACAGCAAGACTTGCACATCAGCCAAGAGTCTGACCTAGAAGAAGGAGAACTCAAGTATCAGCCAAGGGTTATTTACAGCCTTCTAGTACTCTTAAGGCAGCCTGGCAAGAACTGCTAGTAAAGCAATCGATATTTTCTCTTGTTTGTGATTCTGTCCAACCAGCAGATGAGTCACATAGCTATAGCCAAGATTACCTGCTCATATTTCCCCCTTGACACAAGTTAATCAGGACAGTGACAGCAGAAAGGGCCAAGAGAGAGGAAGATTCAAATATCCAATTGCCAAAGGGAGCGTGGAAAGAGGCATAGTGAGCAAGCAGATAGAGTTGGTAGTTGAGTCAAGCCTCTCTGAGTTGGCAGAGAAAAACAAGTGGTTTGTACTTACAACTTTATTTTTTTTAGCTGGTTGGAATTGTCTGGTTCAACAGTTAAAAAGAAAAGTTTGGCTAACCTCCATCTAACAGGAAACTCTATCAGCACAACCAATTGATTTGGCTGTCAAAATGGAAATGTCTTGGTTGGACTATTGTTTGAAAGTTTATTATTGTCGATTCAGAGAAGCAGAAATGAACACAGTTCACAAACGTTAGCCTGGTACACATTGTCAAAAATCATCAACTTTAATTATTCTAAGAAAGTTTCTCCACTCCAAGTCCTACTTCCTTGCTAACCAATTGCTATAAAGCCTTCTTGAAAAATTGCTTATTTTGGAAATGTCATTTCCCTAACTTATGCTGATAGCTCCAGCAATTAGTCCCTACCAAGAAAATAATTAAACATAAAAAACGCCCTGATTCCCAGAGAAGCGTAAGTTATACATTTCAAGCAACTGTAATACTCTGATTTGGGAAATTATCAAGTGTTGCTTTATAAATGTATTTAGGAACCACAAGGGTTTTTTCAGTTGGTCAGGACATTTTCCTATTTAAACATTGATTTAGAAAATTTGCCAAGTAAACCAGGAAATCAAGAGAGCAAAATTATGCTGCACATAAAGAAAGCAGCTGCATTTTTCCAACCCTAGTAATTTAACCAGTCATTTCTTTAAACAAAATGAAGAGGGGAAAAAAAGAGAAGCAAATCTGGCAGCACTAATCTTATTTCATTACATTGGCAAACCAAAATATCAGTCATCAAACATATTTGATGGAAAACATTTGTCCATTGTGTTGGTATTCTTAAAAGTGAAAACTACAATATGGTATAGGAATTTAATATCAAATTACATTTGAAGGGCCATTTCAGTAATTAAGTGAGAAAATGATTTCTAGCAGATGCCTTTTCGTTTAAAAGCCTTCCCCAGGCAAAATTCCTCAGCATTAAGAAAGATCAACAGTGTCACAAGATTCAGAAACCTCACACATATATGCACACAAATGTCAAGACAGAGAATGTATGTACACGTTGAACAGTGAAATAAATAGATGAGAAGATGCACTTTACAAGAGACAGATAAAGCAAGCAAGGTAAGTCTTCATCTAATACAACTACAAAAAGAAAATAGAGAGATCCTTGCCTAAAGGTCTATTGTATGACTTGCATGCTGCTGTGTGGTTAGATATTGGCCCCGTGTTTATGATTTCAAATAACATAAATGAAATTTTTTGTAGATACCTGCTTAGTCTCCTGGTTAAACCCAAGTGGGAGAAACTTGCTAAAAGCTCTCCATAGGAAGGAAGTATTCTCAGAATTATGATATTATTTAATTCACATTATCCCTTTATCCAAATTTTTGCAAAGAGAAGAGATATGTACACAAATTATAGTCAAATGGGTTTGATTGTCTAATAAAGTTTTGAACATCAGTAAATAAGAACTAGAACTTCTGAAATTATTGGTGCTTCAGTAGGTACCTATTCCATCCACCACCTGACCAGGCTACACCAAAAGGTCATTAATGTCTTGAAAAAGAAGCAGAACATAAATTTATTAAATCATAAATAATGTTGATGACCCTATAATTTAAATGATCTTTCAAGGCTTTACAAAGAATAGAATTTCCTAGATTCTTTGCTCATCTTCTTTGGTTCCA
Organism: Theropithecus gelada; assembly: GCF_003255815.1. NCBI lineage: Eukaryota > Metazoa > Chordata > Mammalia > Primates > Cercopithecidae > Theropithecus > Theropithecus gelada. The sequence continues at coordinate 94,841,734 of NC_037683.1, forward strand.
GGAATGTGCCATGATTACTAACTTCTGTCTTAGAGACTCTTTTTAAGAAAACCAAAAGATTGCCATTTTAGATTCACCAAACAATTCTTGTATTCGTGTGCTAGGGCTGCCATAATGAAGTTCCACAGCCTAGGTAGCTTAAACAATAGGAACTTGTTTTAGCCTCCTCACATTTCTGGAGGGTAGAAGTCCAAGATCAAGGTGTCAGCATGACTGATTTCTTCTGAGAGCTCTTACCCTTGGCTTTTAGGTGACCACCCTCTTCTGGTGTCTTCACATGGTCTTCCATCTATGTGTATCTGTGTTCTAATCTTCTCTTCTTATAAAGACATTAGCCATAGTAAATCAAGACCCACCCATATGACCTCATTTTATTTTAATTACCTCTTTAAAGGTTTTTTCTACACATACAGTCATAGTTGGAGGTATCAGGTGTTAGAAATGTATTATCAGAATTTAGGGAAACACAGGTTATCTTATAAAAACTTTAAAATATGCCAGAGAAAATTTTTGTAAAATTCTTAAATCTATTAATGCGATGAAAGAAAGAAAAACTCTTTCAAAATTTAAAAATTAAAATCTAGAAGTATCTAGAGGTATTTGCCTACCACTGAGGCTGACTTCCACCTAGAGAGCACTGGCCCAATAATACAGGTGATCTTTACCTTTGGTCCTCAAGGTCTTTAGGACACCAAGAACAGAAGGCATATCTCAGGGCATGCCTAAGGCGAAGAGTTTAATGAGAGTTGTTAACTTCCCACAGCTTCATAAAACTGAAATTCCAAAAAGAAACTTTAGATCACTTCTCAAGGTATTGTAACAAAAATTGCCCATACCAATCCAGATGGAGTATAATCTTTTATCATAAATATGTTCAATAAGTTTAAGTACATTTTTAAAAGACTAACATATGAGCAAGAAACTATTCTGAATGACCAAGAAGATTTAAAGAAATGAAAAGAATTTCTCAAAATGAAAAAGGTAATAATTGTAACTAAACACACAAGGGGTTGATTTAACAACAGATCAGATGCAACTAAAGAGAGAATTACAGAACCAGAAAATATTTCTGAAAAAATTATCCAGAATGCAGCACAGAAAAAAGAAACAGAAAATTGAAAAAAATTTTATAGAGAATAAAGTTGTAATTTCTAACATACATCTAATTAGCAATTTGGCATTTTCAGATGGAGAGGAAAGAAAAAGTAGACTGAAGCAAAAGTTGTATTGAGGAGAATATTCCAGACCTAGCTAAAAAATACCAATCTAAATATTTTTAAATTTCAGTAAAACACAAACAAATAAAAATAAATCTATACCAAAACATACCATAGTGAATTTGTAAATATTGGGGCTCAAAGGACGATACCCCAAAGTATGGTGCTTTGGCACGCTGATTGCTCTATAATTAAAGGGAAGTAGGAGACCTTAGAAGCTGCCTCAGAAAAAAAGGACTTCCTAACCTTCTCTTGCCCCACCTCTCATCCCAACTGCAGAAAGGCAGTCTGTCTGGAAGGTCTCTTATTTTCCAAAACTTCTTCCCAAAGAAATGCAATTATTTTAAATCCCTCCTTCTAGGAATCTCATCAAATAACCGAGAAAAATTAACCAATAGAGGAAAAACTAAAAATTGTCACCAGGCCCAGACAAATTTTTCATCTATTCTTCCGAGGGCAGTTCCACAAGATTACCTGGGAGACTTCATCTGTGTAATAAGACAATCTTTGTTCACAGAAAAGTTCCGCCCCTCACGTTCCTGCAATCTGTTGTCACCTCTCCCAGAGCTCAGAGGAACTTTGTCCCAAACCATTGTCTGTTCTTTGGGCCCATTCATTTCCCCTAAAATTGCCTACATCTCCTCATCTCTCTCTTTCCTATGAAGAGGGTACTATTTAAGCTTCAGCCACCTGGCCCTTCTTTGCGTTTTGTATTTTGTATGGCTCTCATGCACACTCGCACATTAAAATTTTGCATGCCTTTTCTCCTGTTAATCTGTCTATGGTCACTTTATTTCAGAGAAACTTCAGAGAGCAGAGGGAAACTTTTCGCTTCACCCTAACATAGAACACTGCCATCAACAAAAGCAAAACCAAAGAAGAAAATTAAAGCTGACAGGATGATAGGAACCAGAAAGATTACCTTCAAAGAAATGATAATTTAGAGCAAGCACAGTGGCTCACACCTGTAATCCCAACACTTTGGGAGGCTGAGGCAGGTGGATCACTTGAGGTCAGGAGGTCAAGACCAGCCTGGCCAACATGGCAAAACCCCATCTCTATTAAAAATACAAAAATTAGCTGGGCATGGTGGCATGAGCCTGTAATCCCAGGAGGCCGAGGCAGGAGAATCACTTGAATGCAGGAAGCGCAGGGTGCAGTGAGCTGAGATTGCGCCACTGCACTCCAGCCTGGGCAACAGAGTAAGACTCTGTCTTGAAAATAATGAGAATTTGACTGAGAACTGGCTTCTTAACAGCAACATTAAAATCAGGAGATAGAGGGAGAAATTTCTTAAAGATATTGAGAGAAAATAATTATCACCTGGAATTCTATACCACCGGGAGTGGGACTTGTGGCTTCATTTGATGCAACACAGAAAACCTTACCTGGCCTAGACATAGACATTGACAGATTAAATGGCTTGTATGAATGATGTTGATATAAAGACTTTCCAGACAAATGAAAACAGAGTTTTCTAAAAGCAGTTGCTAGTTAAAAGAAATTTTAATGGATATTCTTCAGATGAAAGAAAAGGTTTTACAAATGGAGTCTGAGATAAAGAATATAAAAAGCATAAAAAGAGCATTGAAAGTGCCAACTACACGGATAAATTCTAATCAAATGCTGACTACTTAGCACAGTAATAATAGTAATGTGTCATGAGTTTAAAAATACAACTTTTGTTTCTTTTTCTTTTTCAAGTAATGGAAGTATGAACATATTCACTATTCAGCCTTGTTCCAGCAGATAGACAATGCCATGGTTTGATGAACGAACTGGAAGAAACCCAGGCCACTAAATGATTGTATGAAGACACTTTGCCACCTGACCCACTCACCACAGAACTAGTATATAAAAGAGAAATTGACTTTCAATATCTTCAAGTCATTGTATTTTTGACATTAGACTGTACCCACATCTAAAGTACATGCCCTAGCATTTAATTTTGATCACTCACTTCTAACTTACATAGTACTGTTGTGAACTACTTTAAAAAATGCCAGAAAATGTATATACTTAATAAGAAACTCAAAATTAAAAGAAATAAATGACAGGACTACAATGAGAAATAAACAAATGTTATACCAGGATGGAAGATTTTCACACAATTCTCTCTAGCATGCAAAAACAATTAATAAGGATGCAGATAATGTTACCAACAAAATTAATGAGCTTGAACTAATGAACATATTTAGAACATTAGTGCCAAAAATGGTGAAATACACATACTGCTCTAGCATATGTGGAATATTTATGAAAAATTACTACATACAGGGTCACAATAGTGTTGATAAACTTCAAAAGATTATTTTTACAAACTTTATGTTATGCATACAGTTCAATTAAGTAAGAAATTAGTTACAAAAATATGACTTTAAAAACCCTTACATGGCTGAACACAGTGGCTCATGCCTGTAATCCCAGCACTTTGGGAGGCCGAGGTGGGCAGATCACGAGGTCAGGAGATTGAGACCATCCTGTCCAACATGGTGAAACCCCATCTCTACTAAAATTACAAATATTAGCTGTAATCCCAGCTACTTGGGAGGCTGAGGCAGGAGAATCACTCGAACCCAGGAGGGGGAGATTGCAGTGAGCCAGGATCGCGCCACTGTACTACTCCAGCCTGGGTGACAGAGTGAGACTCCATCTCAAAAATCCCATACATTTAAATTAAGAAAAACACCTCTCCCTGATGTGATTATTATGCATTGCATGCCTGTATAAAAATATCTCATATAACCCATAAATATATAGACCTACATGTTAGGTACCCATACAAAATTAAAATAAAAAAAGAAATACACTTCTAAACTGATTAGACACTTACCATATCGGTTCCAGATAGGGTCATCTGCATAGTTCTTACCCACAGATTGTGAATGAGAGCAATATATTATTTCCAATCTAAATCAGTTAAGACCAGCTGGGCTTCACACAGTTTTCTTTTTTCTTCAGTGATTTTCAAGACAATGTGTTAAAGATGGTAGCGCTACAAGATAGAAGAAGCCTGGATTCTTGAGTCACTTATTGCAGGATAGCTACCTTAGAGAGCCACCTACCAGGAATATCAGCACTGGTCTCTAAGAGCATGAAAAATAAACATTAATTGTTTTAAGCCACTGAGATTTTGGAGTTGTTTGTTATAGCAGTTAATGCAGCTTATCCTATTCTCCTGACTGTCTCAACACTACTGAGATAGATGTCAAAAGATTATAATTAGAGATTCTTGTATTACTCCTTTCTCTCAATGGATGTACAGGACAAAATTTCCTCAAAAGCTAGAGAGGGGAGTCAATTCTTAAGTAAGATGAGTTCATCATGTTGCATAGAAGTTAAGCAGCTTAGCATTTGGAGTTAGACAGATATGAATTTGAATATTGGCATCACCATTTAATTGAAACAAGATCTTGACAATCATTTTTCTTCTTTCTCTGAGTTCATTTCCTCATCCGTAAAACAGCTATAGTCCTTTGAGTTTTAATAATTGTCTCAAGATTAAAGGAGAGAAAAGTAGGTAAAATGCACAGCATGGTGTCTCCTTCATAGTAATTGCTCTCATTATTACAAAACTATTTTATTTAAAAGTAATATACCTCAATTAGAACCAATAATACAATCATTCTGTGAATGCTCTGCCCTCAGCCCTCCCCTAGTCTCTGCCCACAACTTTTTCTCTTCTGCTAACTTCCAACCCCATATGTGGTTACACAAGGTCTAAGAGAAACAAAAGTACACATATAGAGAGTGGATGCAGTTATATTAACAACCAAATATCAACATGAAGTCCCATGACCTACAGCAGCTGGACTCCAAAGCCTCCAAGAATGCAGTTCCAGCCTAGGCAAACCCAGTTCAATTCAGTTATGGCTCCTGCTCCTTGATTAATGTGAAAGTTTCCTTTATCCTTCTAAATAAACCTCTATTTTACTTAAGCAAATTTAGGTAGCAAATTTCTGTTCCTTGCAACCAAGAAGTCTGAACTAGTACAACTTATTCACATAACTTGAGTTATTATTTTCTTTTTCACTCTAGAGTAGCGGATATTTTGTCTGCATGCAAAAGGTGGTGCATGACACCAAAACAGAAAGGTATAAAGGCTACACACCCTCAAGTTTGCTTGAGAATGCATTTGATTCTTATTTTACTAAATCAACACCATTGCTGTGCTGAAGACAAGGTCTGTAGCTTTCCCATAAGTGGAAATGAGCTCATTCCACCACTCAATTCTCTTAGGGATTCTTCAATTCCTTTGGAATCTTATGCAAATAAAACAGTAGCCCCTTGGCAGCAACATTTAATCCATGTTCAAAGTAATCCAAGTGTCTTCATAGGTCAAAACTCCATAGACATTCCATAAAGTAAAAATTATAAATTATAATTAGTGTAAATATGAATAATGTAGACTGAGGCAGAGCACTAAAAGATGAAAGAATTTGAAATAAAAACCCCAAATTAAATAGAATAAGTGAATTTTTTGGCCTCCAACCTTACTCAAAAATTTGCTAATGTTTCCATGAAAGCAAATACTTTTAAACTCCCCTCAAGACTTTTTATAAAAGTAGAAGCCCTGCCCAAAGGCACACACTGCATTTATGTAGGTCTCTGGGACCAAGGAATGTGTGGCTACTTCTGACAGATGAGGCTTTTATCGACTTGGGAAACTCATGCTGGAGCATGCAAACCCATACACTGTATGTGTTTTGCTTGAGGCAATTTGGAGTTGTTGCATTTAATTACCTCTGATCCAATACTTTGATACCTTGATTAATAAATCCTGGGGGAGAAATCGCTTTAGGAAAGTCAATTTAATTGTCAGAGACACTGGGACAGTCTGGCTCCTCAGCACTGCCATTTGTGATTAAGGAGGAAGGCACTGGAAATAGCTAAGAAACAGTACTCTCATCGTTGTAGCTCTATGAGGAAAGAGATGTCACTGCCAGTATTCCAGTGTGATTATATGAGTGGGACAGACATCAGCTACTGGGTGGGGCCTCTGTACTACTGGAAGAGAGCCAAATGAAAGGTTTAAAAGACCCCCAATGTCACGTTGACACCACTAGATATGAAGGCCAACCCCTAAGAAAAATAAGAAAGAAAAAAATTACCCTAGATTTCCTCCCTTTCAATTCCTCTACAGTCAATACCCATGTCCTATAGATCCTCCCTCTAAAATGTGTCTCAAACTTATTCTTTGCTTTCCATTCCTACTATCAATGCCTTCATTGAGCCATCATCATTTCTCTACCACAGCCTGCTGACTGTACCCTTTATCCAAATATCAAGCCCCTGCAAAACTGCTATATAATCTTTCTGTTACATAAATATGATCATATGACATCCTCTTTAAACTCTCTAAAGGTATCTTATCATATACTACAAAGTTCCCCATTTCGAGTTCCCCCATGAAATCACACGCAAATTTTGGTGCATATGTTAACTTTTTTCTGAATAAAGGTATCATAACTTTCATCAGATTGTCAAATGGGTCATTGACCTGAAAAGCTAAGGCCAACTAGTCCACACACCAAGTTCAAACTCTTCTGCTTTGTATACAAGATCACCCACGAGCTGCCTACCTTCCCCAGACATACTACCTGCCACTCTGCTGTGGGTTCTAACTATACAGAATGTTTCCTACCTCTGGGACTTGTACCTTGTAAGTAATTCCTTCTCCCTACAATATTCACTTGACTAATTCCTACTACTGTTTCATCATCTCTTCCTCTGTGAAAAATCCTTGAAGCGGTTCATCGAGCAAGATGGCCGAATAGGAGCAGCTCCAGTCTTCAACTCCCAGCGCCAGCGACACAGAAGACCGGTGATTTCGGCATTTTCAACTGAGGTACTGGGT